>NW_024434430.1:61357-161838 GCF_017639785.1 Mesocricetus auratus | reverse complement strand
CTTCTCTAACTATATAACACTATATGAGAAAATACGTACTTAACTTCATGAAAAGTAATGACACAACACAGTATGTGAAACTAAGTGCTTAACTTCTTCAAAACTAATGATAAAACATTGTGTGTGAAACTACATGCTTAACTTCATGAAATCTAACTATATAGCACTATATGAGAATCCACGTACTTAACTTCATGAAAACTAACGACACAACATTGTGTGTGAAAATATGTGCTTAACGTCATGAACTCTCACTATATAACACTATATGAGAAACTACGTACTTAACTTCATGGAAACTAACGACACAACACAGTATGTGAAAATAATTGCTTAACATCTTCAAAACTATCAATACAGCATTGTGGTTGAAGCTACGTGCTTAACATAATGAGAACTTAACATATAACACTGTGTTAGAAACTACATTCTTAACTTCTTCAAAACTAACGATACAACACTGTGTGTGACACTATGTGCCTACCTTCATGAAATCTAACTATATAACACTATATGTGAAACTACGTACTTAACTTCATGAAAAGTAATGACCCAACACAGTATGTGAAACTACATTCTTAACTTCTTCAAAACTAACGATACAACACTGTGTGTGACGCTATGTGCTTACCTTCATGAAATCTAACTACATAACACTATATGAGAAACTACGTACTTAACTTCATGAAAACTAACGACACAACACAGTATGTGAAACAAAGTGCTTAACATCTTCAAAACTAATGATACAACATTGTGTGTGAAACTACATGATTAACTTCATGAAGGCTAACTATATAACACTATATGAGAATCCACGTACTTAACTTGATGAAAACTAACGATACAACACTGTGTGTGAAACAATGTGCTTAAGGTCATGAAATCTCACTTTATAACACTATATGAGAAACTACGTACCAAACTTCATGGAAACTAACGATACAAAACAGTATGTGAAACTAAGTGCTTAAATTCTTCAAAACTAATGATACAACATTGTGTGTGAAACTACATGCTTACCTTCATGAAATCTAAGTATATAACACTATATGAGAAACTACGTACTTAACTTCATGAAAAGTAATGACACAACACAGTATGTGAAACTAAGTGCTTAAGTTCTTCAAAACTAATGATACAACATTGTGTGTGAAACTACATGCTTACCTTCAAGAAATCTAACTATATAACACTATATGAGATACTACGTACTTAACATCATGAAAACGAACAACACAACACAGTATGTGAAACTAAGTGCTTAACTTCTTCAAAACTAATGATACAACATTGTGTGTGAAACTACATTCTTAACTTCATGAAATCTAACTATATAACACTATATGAGAATCCAGGTACTTAACTTGATGAAAACTAACGATACAACACTGTGTGTGAAACTATGTGCTTAAGGTCATGAAATCTCATTTTATAACACTATATGAGAAACTACGTACTTAACTACATGGAAACTAACGACACAACACAGTACGTGAAACTAAGTGCTCAACTTCTTCAAAACTAACAATACAGCATTGTGTTTGAAGCTACGTGCGTAACATAATGAGAACTTACCATACAACACTGTGTAAGAAACTACATTCTTAACTTCTTCAAAACTAACGATACAACACTGTGTGTGACACTATGTGCTTACCTTCATGAAATCTCACTATATAACACTATATGAGGTACCACGTACTTAACTTCATGAAAACGAACGACCCAACACAGTATGTGAAACTAAGTGCTTAACTTCTTCAAAACTAATGATACAACATTGTGTGTGAAACTACATGCTTACCTTCATGAGATCTAACTATATAAAACTATATGAGAATGCACGTACTTAACTTCATGAAAACTAACGATACAACACTGTGTGTGAAACTAGGTGCTTAACGTCATGAAATCTCACTATATAACACTATATGAGAAACTACTTACTTAATTTCATGGAAACTAATGACACAACACAGTATGTGAAAATAAGTGCTTAACATCTTCAAAACTATCAATACAGCATTGTGGTTGAAGCTACGTGCTTAACATAATGAGAACTTACCATATAACACTGTGTTAGAAACTACATTCTTAACTTCTTCAAACTAATGATACAACACTGTGTGTGACACTATGTGCCTACCTTCATGAAATCTAACTATATAACACTATATGAGAAACTACGTACTTAACTTCATGTAAAGTAATGGCACAACACAGTATGTGAAACTAAGTGCTTAACTTCTTCAAAACTAATGATACAACATTGTTTGTGAAACTACCTGCGTAACTTCATGAAATCTAACTATATAACACTATATGAGAATCCACGTACTTAACTTCATGAAAACTAACGATACAACACTGTGTATGAAACTATGTGCTTAACGTCATGAAATCTCACTATATAACACTATATGAGAAACTACGTACTAAACTTCATGGAAACTAACGATACAAAACAGTATGTGAAACTAAGTGCTTAAATTGTTCAAAACTAATGATACAACATTGTGTGTGAAACTACATGCTTACCTTCATGAAATCTTACTATATAACACTATATGAGATACTACGTACTTAACTTCATGAAAACGAACGACACAACACAGTATGTGAAACTAAGTGCTTAACTTCTTCAAAACTAAGGATACAACATTGTCTGTGAAACTACAGGCTTACCTTCATGGAATCTAACTATATAACACTATATGGGAAACTAGGTACTTCATGAAAACTAACGACACAACACAGTATGTGAACCTAAGTGCTTAACTTCATCATAACTAATGATACAACATTGTGTGTGAAACTACATGCTTAACTTCATGAAATCTAACTATATAAAACTATATTAGAATCCACGTACTTAACTTCATGAAAACTAACGATACAACACTGTGTGTGAAATGATATGCTGAACGTCATGAAATCTCACTATATAACACTATATGAGGTACCACGTACTTAACTTCATGGAAACTAACGACACAACACAGTATGTGAAACTAAGTGCTTAAATTCTTCAAAACTAATGATACAACATTGTGTGTGAAACTACATGCTTACTTTCATGAGATCTAACTGTATAACACTATATGAGAAACTACGTACTTAATTTCATGAACACTAATGACACAACACAGTATGTGAAACTAAGTGGTTAACTTCTTCAAAACTAACAATACAGCATTGTGTTTGAAGCAACGTGCTTAACATAAGGAGAACTTACCATATAACACTGTGTTAGAAACCACATTCTTAACTTCTTCAAAACTAACGATACAACACTGTGTGTGACACTATGTGCTTACCTTCATGAAATCTAACTATATAACACTATATGAGAAACTACGTACTTAACTTCATGAAAACTAACGACACAACACAGTATGTGAAACTAATTGCTTAACATCTTCAAAATAATGAAACAACATTGTGTGTGAAACTACATGCTTACCTTCAATTAATCTAACTATATAACACTATATGAGAAACTACGTCCTTAGCTTCAAGAAAACGAACGACACAACACAATATGTGAAACTAAGTGCTTAACTTCTTCAAAACTAATGATACAACATTGTCTGTGAAACTACAAGCTTACCTTCGTGAAATCTAACTATATAACACTATATGGGAAACTAGGTACTTCATGAAAACTAACGACACACCACAGTATGTGAACCTAAGTGCTTAACTTCATCATAACTAATGATACAACATTGTGTGTGAAACTACATACTTACCTTCATGAAATCTAACTATATAACACTATATGAGAATCCACGTACTTAACTTCATGAAAACTAACCATACAACACTGTGTGTGAAACTATGTGCTTAACGTCATGAAATCTCACTATGTAACACTATATGAGAAAGTCCGTACTTAACTTCATGGAAACTAACGACACAACACAGTATCTGAAACAAAGGGCTTAACTTCTTCAAAACTAACAATACAGCATTGTGTTTGAAGCTACCTGCTTAACACAATGAAAACTTACCATATAACACTGTGTTAGAAACTACTTTCTAAACTTCTTCAAAACTAACGATACAACACTGTGTGTGACACTATGTGCTTACCTTCATGAAATCTAACTATGTAACACTATATGAGAAACTACGTTCTTAACTTCATGAAAACTAACGACACAACACAGTATGTGAAACTAAGTGCTAAACATCATCAAAACTAACGATACAACACTGTGTGTGAAACTATGTGCTGAACGTCATGAAATCTCACTATATAACACTGTATGAGAAACTACGTACTTAACTTCATGGAAACTAACGACACAACACAATATGTGAAACTAAGTGCTTAACTTCTTTAATCTAACAATACAGCATTGTGTTTGAAGCTACGTGCTTAATATAATGAGAACTTACCATATAAAACTGTGTTAGAAATTACATTCTTAACTTCTTCAAAACTACTGATACAACACTGCGTGTGACACTATGTGCTTACCTTCATGAAATCTAACTATATAACACTATAAGAGAAACTATGTACTTAACTTCATGAAAACTAACGACACAACACAGTATGTGAAACTAAGTGCTTAACATCTTCAAAATTAATGATACAACATTGTGTGTGAAACTACATGATTACCTTCATGAAATCTAACTATATAACACTATATGAGAAACTACGTACTTAATTTCATGAAAACTAATGATACAACACAGTATGTGAAACTAAGTGCTTAACTTCTTCAAAACTAACAATACAGCATTGTGTTTGCAGCTACGTCCTTAACATAATGAGAACTTTCCATATAACACTGTGTTAGAAACTACATTCTTAACTTCTTCAAAACTAACGATACAACACTGTGTGTGACACTATGTGCCTACCTTCATGAAATCTAACTATATAACACTATATGAGAAACTACGAACTTAACTTCATGAAAAGTAATGACACAACACAGTATGTGAAACTACATTCTTAACTTCTTCAAAACTAACGATACAACACTGTGTGTGACGCTATGTGCTTACCTTCATGAAATCTAACTATATAACACTATATGAGAAACTACGTACTTAACTTCATGAAAACTAACGACCCAACACAGTATGTGAAACTAAGTGCTTAACTTCTTCAAAACTAATGATACAACATTGTGTGTGAAACTACATGCTTAACTTCATGAAGGCTAACTATATAACACCATATGAGAATCCACGTACTTAACTTCATGAAAACTAACGATACAACACTGTGTGTGAAACGATGTGCTTAACGTCATGAAATCTCACTATATAACACTATATGAGAAACTACATACTAAACTTCTAGGAAACTAACGATACAAAACAGTATGTGAAACTAAGTGCTTAAATTCTTCAAAACTAATGAAACAACATTGTGTGTGAAACTACATGCTTACCTTCATGAAATCTAACTATATAACACTATATGAGAAACTATGTACTTAACTTCATGAAAAGTAATGACACAACACAGTATGTGAAACTAAGTGCTTAAGTTCTTCAAAACTAATGATACAACATTGTGTGTGAAACTACATGCTTACCTTCAAGAAATCTAACTATATAACACTATATGAGATATTACGTACTTAACTTCATGAAAACGAACGACACAACACAGTATGTGAAACTAAGTGCTTAACTTCTTCAAAAATAATGATACAACATTGTGTGTGAAACTACATGCTTAACTTCATGAAATCTAACTATATAACACTATATGAGAATCCACGTACTTAACTTGATGAAAACTAACAATGCAACACAGTGTGTGAAACTATGTGCTTAAGGTCATGAAATCTCACTTTATAACACTATATGAGAAACTACGTACTTAACTTTATGGAAACTAACGACACAACACAGAACGTGAAACTAAGTGCTTAACTTCTTCAAAACTAACAATACAGCATTGTGTTTGAAGCTACGTACGTAACATAATGAGAACTTACCATATAACACGGTGTAAGAAACTACATTCTTAACTTCTTTAAAACTAACGATACAACACTGTATGTGACACTATGTGCTTACCTTCATGAAATCTAACTATATAACACTATATGAGAAACTACGTACTTAACTTCATGAAAACGAACGACCCAACACAGTATGTGAAACTAAGTGCTTAACTTCTTCAAAACTAATGATACCATGTTGTGTGTGAAATTACAAGCTTACCTTCATGAAATCTGACTATATAACACTATATGAGAAACTACATACTTAACTTTATGAAAACGAATGACACAACACAGTATGTGAAACTAAGTGCTTAACTTCTTCAACACTAACAATACAGCATTGTGTTTGAAGCTACGTGCTTAACATAATGAGAACTTACCATATAACACTGTGTTTGAAACTACATTCTTAACCTTTTCATAACTAACGATACAACACTGTGTGTGACACTATGTACCTACCTTCATGAAATCTAACTATATAACACTATATGAGAAACTACGTACTTTAATTCAGGAAAACGAACGACACAACACAGTATGTGAAACAAAGTGCTTAACTTCTTCAAAACTAATGATACAACATTGTGTGTGAAACTACATGCTTACCTTCATGAAATCTAACTCTATAATACTATATGAGAAACTACGTACTTAACTTCATGAAAACTAATGACACAACACAGAATGTGAAACTAAGTGCTTAACTTCTTCAAATCTAATGATACAACATTGTGTGTGAAACTACATGCTTAACTTCATGAAATCTAACTATATAAAACTATATGAGAATCCACGCACTTAACTTCATGAAAACTAACGATACAACACTGTGTGTGAAACTATGTGCTGAAAGTCATGAAATCTCACTATATAACACTATATGAGAAACCACGTACTTAACTTCATGGAAACTAACGACACAACACAGTATGTGAAACTAAGTGCTTAAATTCTTCAAAACTAATGATACAACATTGTGTGTGAAACTACATGCTTACCTTCATGAGATCTAACTGTATAACACTATATGAGAAACTACGTACTTAATTTCATGAACACTAATGACACAACACAGTATGTGAAACTAAGTGGTTAACTTCTTCAAAACTAACAAAACAGCATTGTGTTTGAAGCAACGTGCTTAACATAAGGAGAACTTACCATATAACACTGTGTTAGAAACCACATTCTTAACTTCTTCAAAACTAACGATACAACACTGTGTGTGACACTATGTGCTTACCTTCATGAAATCTAACTATATAACACTATATGAGAAACTACGTACTTAACTTCATGAAAACTAACGACACAACACAGTATGTGAAACTAATTGCTTAACATCTTCAAAATAATGAAACAACATTGTGTGTGAAACTACATGCTTACCTTCAATTAATCTAACTATATAACACTATATGAGAAACTACGTCCTTAACTTCAAGAAAACGAACGACACAACACAGTATGTGAAACTAAGTGCTTAACTTCTTCAAAACTAATGATACAACATTGTGTGTGAAACTACATGCTTACATTCAAGAAATCTAACTATATAACACTATATGAGTAACTACGTACTTAACTTCAAGAAAACGAACGACACAACACAGTATGTGAAAATAAGTGCCTAACTTCTTCAAAATTAATGATACAACATTGTGTGTGAAACGACATGCTTAATTTCATGAAATCTAACTATATAACACTATATGAGAATCCACGTACTTACCTTCATGAAAACTAACGATACAACACTATGTGTGAAACTATGTGCTTAACGTCATGAAATCTCACTATATAACACTATATGAGAAACTAGGTACTTAACTTCATGGAAACTAACGACACAACACAGTATGTGAAACTAAGTGCTTAACTTCTTCAAAACTAATGATACAACATTGTCTGTGAAACTACAGGCTTACCTTCGTGAAATCTAACTATATAACACTATATGGGAAACTAGGTACTTCATGAAAACTAACGACACAACACAGTATGTGAACCTAAGTGCTTAACTTCATCATAACTAATGATACAACATTGTGTGTGAAACTACATGCTTACCTTCATGAAATCTAACTATATAACACTATATGAGAATCCACGTACTTAACTTCATGAAAACTAACCATACAACACTGTGTGTGAAACTATGTGCTTAACGTCATGAAATCTCACTTTATAACACTATATGAGAAAGTACGTACTTAACTTCATGGAAACTAACGACACAACACAGTATCTGAAACAAAGGGCTTAACTTCTTCAAAACTAACAATACAGCATTGTGTTTGAAACTACGTGCTTAACACAATGAAAACTTACCATATAACACTGTGTTAGAAACTACTTTCTAAACTTCTTCAAAACTAACGATACAACACTGTGTGTGACACTATGTGCTTACCTTCATGAAATCTAACTATGTAACACTATATGAGAAACTACGTACTTAACTTCATGAAAACTAACGACACAACACAGTATGTGAAACTAAGTGCTAAACATCATCAAAACTAACGATACAACACTGTGTGTGAAACTATGTGCTGAACGTCATGAAATCTCACTATATAACACTCTATGAGAAACTACGTACTTAACTTCATGGAAACTAACGACACAACACAATATGTGAAACTAAGTGCTTAACTTCTTTAACCTAACAATACAGCATTGTGTTTGAAGCTACGTGCTTAATATAATGAGAACTTACCATATAAAAAACTGTGTTAGAAATTACATTCTTAACTTCTTCAAAACCACCGATACAACACTGTGTGTGACACTATGTGCTTACCTTCATGAAATCTAACTATATAACACTATAAGAGAAACTATGTACTTAACTTCATGAAAACTAACGACACAACACAGTATTTGAAACTAAGTGCTTAACATCTTCAAAATTAATGATACAACATTATGTGTGAAACTACATGCTTACCTTCATGAAATCTAACTATATAACACTATATGAGAAACTACGTACTTAATTTCATGAAAACTAATGTTACAACACAGTATGTGAAACTAAGTGCTTAACTTCTTCAAAACTAACAATACAGCATTGTGTTTGCAGCTACGTCCTTAACATAATGAGAACTTTCCATATAACACTGTGTTAGAAACTACATTCTTAACTTCTTCAAAACTAACGATACAACCCTGTGTGTGACACTATGTGCCTACCTTCATGAAATCTAACTATATAACACTGTTTGAGAAACTACGTACTTAACTTCATGAAAACTAACGACCCAACACAGTATGTGAAACTAAGTGCTTAACTTCTTCAAAACTAATGATACAACATTGTGTGTGAAACTACATGCTTAACTTCATGAAGGCTAACTATATAACACTATATGAGAATCCACGTACTTAACTTCATGAAAACTAACGATACAACACTGTGTGTAAAACTATGTGCTTAACGTCATGAAATCTCACTATATAACACTATATGAGAAACTACGTACTAAACTTCATGGAAACTAACGATACAAAACAGTATGTGAAACTAAGTGCTTAAATTCTTCAAAACTAATGAAACAACATTGTGTGTGAAACCACATGCTTACCTTCATGAAATCTAACTATATAACACTATATGAGAAACTATGTACTTAACTTCATGAAAAGTAATGACACAACACAGTATGTGAAACTAAGTGCTTAAGTTCTTCAAAACTAATGATACAACATTGTGTGTGAAACTACATGCTTACCTTCAAGAAATCTAACTATATAACACTATATGAGATACTACGTACTTAACTTCATGAAAACGAACGACACAACACAGTATGTGAAACTAAGTGATTAACTTCTTCAAAAATAATGATACAACATTGTGTGTGGAGCTACATGCTTAACTTCATGAAATCTAACTATATAACACTATATGAGAATCCATGTACTTAACTTCATGAAAACTAACGATACAACACTGTGTGTGAAATTATGTGCTTAACGTCATGAAATATCACTACATAACACTATATGAGAAACTACTTACTCAACTTCATGGAAACTAATGATACAACACAGTATTTGAAACTAAGAGCTTAAATTCTTCAAAACTAATGATACAACATTGTGTGTGGAACTACATGCTTACCTTCATGAAATCTAACTATATAACACTATATGAGAAACTACGTACTTAATTTCATTAAAACTAATGACACAACACACTATGTGAAACTATGTGCTTAACTTCTTCAAACCTAACAATACATCATTGTGTTTGAAGCTACGTGCTTAACATAATGAGAACTTACCCTATAACACTGCGTTAGAAACTACATTCTTAACTTCTTCAAAACTAACGATACAACACTGTGTGTGACACTATGTGCTTAACTTCTTCAAATCTAACTATATAACACTATATGAGAATCCACGTACTTAACTTCATGAAAACTAACGGCAAAACACAGTATGTAAAACTAAGTGCTTAACTTCTTCATAACGAATGATACAACATTGGTGTGAAACTACATGCTTAACTTCATGAAATCTAACTATATAACACTAGATGAGAATCCAAGTACTTAACTTCATGACAACTAACCATACAACACTCTGTGTGAAACTATGTGCTTAACGTCATAAAATCTCACTATATAACACTATATGAGAAACTACGTACTTAACTTCATGGAAACTAACGACACAACACAGTATGTGAAACTAATTGCTTAACTTCTCCAAAATAACAATACAGCATTGTGTTTGAAGCTACGTGCTTAACATAATGAGAACTTACCATATAACACTGTGTTAGAAACTACTTTCTTAACTTCTTCAAAACTAATGATACAACACTGTGTGTGACACTATGTGCTTCCCTTCATGAAATCTAACTATATAACACTGTAAGAGAAACAACGTACTTAACTTCATGAAAACTAACGACACAACACAGTAAGTGAAACGAAGTTCTTAACATCTTCAAAACTAATGATACAACATTGTGTGTGAAACTACACGCTTACCTTCATGAAATCTAACTATATAACACTATATAAGAAACTACGTACTTAACATCATGAAAAAGAACGACACAACACAGTATGTGTAACTAAGTGCTTAACTTCTTCAAAACTAACAATACAGCATTGTGTTTGAAGCTACGTGCTTAACATAATGAGAACTTACCATATGAACTGTGTTAGAAACTACATTCTTAACTTCTTCAAAACTAACGATACAACACTGTGTGTGACACTATGTGCTTACCTTCATGAAATCTAACTATATAACACTATATGAGAAACTATGTACTTAACTTCATGAAAACGAACTACACAACACAGTATGTGAATCTAAGTGCTTAACTTCTTCAAAACTATTCATACAACTTTGTGTGTGAAACTACATGCTTAACTTCATGAAATCTAACTATATAACACTATATGAGAATTCACGTACTTAACTTCATGAAAACTAACCATACAACACTCTGTGTGAAACTATGTGCTTAACGTCATGAAATCTCACTATATAACACTATATGAGAAACTACGTTCTTAATTTCATGAAAACTAACGACACAACACAGTATGTGAAACTAAGTGCTTAACTTCTTCAAAACTAATGATACAACATTGGGTGTGAAACTACATGCTTACATTCAAGAAATCTAACTATATAACACTATATGAGATACTATGTACTTAACTTCATGAAAACTAACGCCACAACACAGTATGTGAAACTAAGTGCTTAACATGTTCAAAACTAACAATACAGCATTGTGTTTGAAGCTACGTGCTTAACATAATGAGAACTTACCATATAACACTGTGTTAGAAACTACATTCTTAACTTCTTCAAAACTAACGATACAACACTGTGTGTGACACTATGTGCTTACCTTCATGAAATCTAACTATATAACACTATATGAGAAACTACGTCCTTAACTTCATGAAAACTAAGGACACAACACAGTATGTGAAACTAATTGCTTAACATCTTCAAAGTAATGAAACAACATTGTGTGTGAAACTACATGCTTACCTTCAATTAATCTAACTATATAACACTATATGAGAAACTACGTACTTAACTTCATGAAAACTAACGACAGAACACAGTATGTGAAACTAAGTGCTTAACTTCTTCAAAACTTACAATACAGCATTGTGTTTGAAACTACGTGCTTAACATAATGAGAACTTACCATATAACACTGTGTTAGAAACTACATTCTTAACTTCTTCAAAACAAACGATACAACACTGTGTGTGAAACTATGTGCTTAACGTCATGAAATCTCACTATATAACACTATATGAGAAACTATGTACTAAACTTCATGGAAACTAACGATACAAAACAGTATGTGAAACTAAGTGCTTAAATTC
The DNA here is from genome assembly GCF_017639785.1 of Mesocricetus auratus. Classification (NCBI taxonomy): domain Eukaryota; kingdom Metazoa; phylum Chordata; class Mammalia; order Rodentia; family Cricetidae; genus Mesocricetus; species Mesocricetus auratus. Next base: position 149,465 of record NW_024434430.1, on the reverse strand, counting down.
TTCAAAACTAATGATACAACATTGTGTGTGAAACTACATGCTTACCTTCATGAAATTTAACTATATAACACTATATGAGAAACTACGTACTTAACGTCATGAAAAGTAATGAAACAACACAGTATGTGAAACTAAGTGCTTAAGTTCTTCAAAACTAATGATACAACATTGTGTGTGAAACTACATGCTTACCTTCAAGAAATCTAACTATATAACACTATATGAGATACTACGTACTTAACTTCATGAAAACGAACGACACAACACAGTATGTGAAACTAAGTGCTTAACTGCTTCAAAACTAATGACACAACATTGTCTGTGAAACTACAGGCTTACCTTCATGAAATCTAACTATATTACACTATATGGGAAACTAGGTACTTCATGAAAACTAACGACACAACACAGTATGTGAACCTAAGTGCTTAACTTCATCATAACTAATGATACAACATTGTGTGTGAAACTACATGCTTAACTTCATGAAATCTAACTATATAACACTATATGATAATCCACGTACTTAACTTCATGAAAACTATCGATACAACACTGTGAGTGAAACTATGTGCTTAAAGTCATGAACTCTCACTATATAACACTATATGAGAAAGTACGTACTTAACTTCATGGAAACTAACGACACACCACAGTGTGTGAAACTAAGTGCTTAACTTCTTCAAAACTAACAATACAGCATTGTGTTTGAAACTACGTGCTTAACATAATGAGAACTTACCATATAACACTGTGTTAGAAACTAGTTTCTTAACTTCTTCAAAATTAACGATACAACACTGTGTGTGACACTATGTGCTTACCGTCATGAAATCTAACTATGTAACACTATATGAGAAACTACGTACTTAACTTCATGAAAAGTAACGACACAACACAGTATGTGAAACTAAGTGCTTAACATCATCAAATGTAATGATACAACATTATGTGTGAAACTACATGCGTAACTTCATGAAATCTAACTATATAAAACTATATGAGAATCCACGTACTTAACTTCATGAAAACTAACTATACAACACTGTGTGTGAAACTATGTGCTGAACGTCATGAAATCTCACTATATAACACTATATGAGAAACCACGTACTTAACTTCATGGAAACTAACGACACAACACAGTATGTGAAACTAAGTGCTTAACATCTTCAAAACTAATGGTACAACATTGTGTGTGAAACTACATGCTTACCTTCATGAGATCTAACTGTATAACACTATATGAGAAACTACGTACTTAATTTCATGAACACTAATGACACAACACAGTATGTGAAACTAAGTGGTTAACGTCTTCAAAACTAACAATACAGCATTGTGTTTGAAGCAACGTGCTTAACATAAGGAGAACTTACCATATAACACTGTGTTAGAAACTACATTCTTAACTTCTTCAAAACTAATGATACAACACTGTGTGTGACACTATGTGCTTACCTTCATGAAATCTAACTATATAACACTATATGAGAAACTACGTACTTAACTTCATGAAAACTAACGACACAACACAGTATGTGAAACTAATTGCTTAACATCTTCAAAATAATGAAACAACATTGTGTGTGAAACTACATGCTTACCTTCAATTAATCTAACTATATAACACTATATGAGAAACTACGTCCTTAACTTCAAGAAAATGAACGACACAACACAGTATGTGAAACTAAGTGCTTAACTTCTTCAAAACTAATGATACAACATTATGTGTGAAACTACATGCTTACATTCAAGAAATCTAACTATATAACACTATATGAGTAACTACGTACTTAACTTCAAGAAAACGACCGACACAACACAGTATGTGAAAATATGTGCCTAACTTCTTCAAAATTAATGATACAACATTGTGTGTGAAACTACATGCTTAACTTCATGAAATCTAACTATATAACACTATATGAGAATCCACGTACTTACCTTCATGAAAACTAACGATACAACACTGTGTGTGAAACTATGTGCTTAACTTCATGAAATCTCACTATATAACACTATATGAGAAAGTACGTACTTAACTTCATGGAAACTAATGACACAACACAGTATGTGAAACTAAGTGCTTAACTTCTTCAAAACTAATGATACAACATTGTCTGTGAAACTACAGGCTTACCTTCGTGAAACCTAACTATATAACACTATATGGGAAACTAGGTACTTCATGAAAACTAACGACACAACACAGTATGTGAACCTAAGTGCTTAACTTCATCATAACTAATGATACAACATTGTGTGTGAAACTACATGCTTACCTTCATGAAATCTAACTATATAACACTATATGAGAATCCACGTACTTAACTTCATGAAAACTAACCATACAACACTGTGTGTGAAACTATGTGCTTAACTTCATGAAATCTCACTATATAACACTATATGAGAAAGTACGTACTTAACTTCATGGAAACTAATGACACAACACAGTATCTGAAACAAAGGGCTTAACTTCTTCAAAACTAACAATACAGCATTGTGTTTGAAACTACGTGCTTAACACAATGAAAACTTACCATATAACACTGTGTTAGAAACTACATTCTAAACCTCTTCAAAACTAACGATACAACACTTTGGGTGACACTATGTGCTTACCTTCATGAAATCTAACTATATAACACTATATGAGAAACTACGTACTTAACTTCATGAAAACTAACGACACAACACAGTATGTGAAACTAAGTGCTAAAAATCATCAAAACTAACGATACACACTGTGTGTGAAACTATGTGCTGAACGTCATGAAATCTCACTATATAACACTGTATGAGAAACTACGTACTTAACTTCATGGAAACTAACGACACAACACAATATGTGAAACTAAGTGCTTAATGTCTTTAACCTAACAATACAGCATTGTGTTTGAAGCTACGTGCTTAATATAATGAGAACTTACCATATAAAACTGTGTTAGAAACTACATTCTTAACTTCTTCAAAACTACCGATACAACACTGTGTGTGACACTATGTGCTTACCTTCATGAAATCTAACTATATAACACTATAAGAGAAACTATGTACTTAACTTCATGAAAACTAACGACACAACACAGTATGTGAAACTAAGTGCTTAACATCTTCAAAATTAATGATACAACATTGTGTGTGAAACTACATGCTTACCTTCATGAAATCTAACTATATAACACTATATGAGAAACTACGTACTTAATTTCATGAAAACTAATGATACAACATAGTATGTGAAACTAAGTGCTTAACTTCTTCAAAACTAACAATACAGCATTGTGTTTGCAGCTACGTCCTTAACATAATGAGAACTTTCCATATAACACTGTGTTAGAAACTACATTCTTAACTTCTTCAAAACTAACGATACAACACTGTGTGTGACACTATGTGCCTACCTTCATGAAATCTAACTATATAACACTATAAGAGAAATTATGTACTTAACTTCATGAAAACTAACGACACAACACAGTATGTGAAACTAAGTGCTTAACTTCTTCAAAACTAATGATACAACATTGTGTGTGAAACTACATGATTAACTTCATGAAGGCTAACTATATAACACTATATGAGAATCCACGTACTTAACTTCATGAAAACTAACGATACAACACTGTGTGTGAAACTATGTGCTTAACGTCATGAAATCTCACTATATAACACTATATGAGAAACTACGTACTAAACTTCATGGAAACTAACGATACAAAACATTATGTGAAACTAAGTGCTTAAATTCTTCAAAACTAATGAAACAACATTGTGTGTGAAACTACATGCTTACCTTCATGAAATCTAACTATATAACACTATATGAGAAACTATGTACTTAACTTCATGAAAAGTAATGACACAACACAGTATGTGAAACTAAGTGCTTAAGTTCTTCAAAACTAATGATACAACATTGTGTGTGAAACTACATGCTTACCTTCAAGAAATCTAACTATATAACACTATATGAGATTCTACGTACTTAACTTCATGAAAACGAACGACACAACACAGTATGTGAAACTAAGTGCTTAACTTCTTCAAAAATAATGATACAACATTGTCTGTGAAACTACATGCTTAACTTCATGAAATCTAACTATATAACACTATATGAGAATCCATGTACTTAACTCGATGAAAACTAACAATACAACACAGTGTGTGAAACTATGTGCTTAAGGTCATGAAATCTCACTTTATAACACTATATGAGAAACTACGTACTTAACTTTATGGAAACTAACGACACAACACAGTACGTGAAACTAAATGATTAACTTCTTCAAAACTAACAATACAGCATTGTGTTTGAAGCTACGTGCGTAACATAATGAGAACTTACCATATAACACTGTGTAAGAAACTACATTCTTAACTTATTTAAAACTAACGATACAACACTGTGTGTGACACTATATGCTTACCTTCATGAAATCTAACTATATAACACTATATGAGAAACTACGTACTTAACTTCATGAAAACGAACGAACCAACACAGTATGTGAAACTAAGTGCTTAACTTCTTCAAAACTAATGATACAATATTGTGTGTGAAATTACAAGCTTACCTTCATGAAATCTGACTATATAACACTATATGAGAAACTACATACTTAACTTCATGAAAACGAATGACACAACACAGTATGTGAAACTAAGTGCTTAACTTCTTCAACACTAACAATACAGCATTGTGTTTGAAGCTACGTGCTTAACATAATGAGAACCTTCCATATAACACTGTGTTTGAAACTACATTCTTAACTTCTTCATAACTAACGATACAACACAGTGTGTGTGACACTATGTACCTACCTTCATGAAATCTAACTATATAACACTATATGTGAAACTACGTACTTTAATTCAGGAAAACGAACGACACAACACAGTATGTGAAACTAAGTGCTTACCTTCTTCAAAACTAATGATACAACACTGTGTGTGAAACTACATGCTAACCTTCATGAAATCTAACTCTATAATACTATATGAGAAACTATGTACTTAACTTCATGAAAACTAATGACACAACACAGAATGTGAAACTAAGTGCTTAACTTCTTCAAATCTAATGATACAACATTGTGTGTGAAACTACATGCTTAACTTCATGAAATCTAACTATATAAAATTATATGAGAATCTACGTACTTAACTTCATGAAAACTAACGATACAACATTGTGTGTGAAACTACGTGCTTAACGTCATGAAATCTCACTATAAAACACTATATGAGAAACTACGTACTTAACTTCATGGAAACTAATGACACAACACAGTATATGAAAATAAGTGCTTAACATCTTCAAAACTATCAATACAGCATTGTGGTTGAAGCTACGTGCTTAACATAATGAGAACTTACCATATAACACCGTGTTAGAAACTACATTCTTAACTTCTTCAAAACTAACGATTCAACACTGTGTGTGACACTATGTGCCTACCTTCATGAAATCTAACTATATAACACTATATGAGAAACTACGTACTTAACTTCATGAAAACGAACGACACAACACAGTATGTGAAACTACATTCTTAACTTCTTCAAAACTAACGATACAACACTGTGTGTGACGCTATGTGCTTACCTTCATGAAATCTAACTATATAACACTATATGAGAATCCATGTACTTAACTTCATGAAAACTAACGATACAACACTGTGTGTGAAACTATGTGCTTATCGTCATGAAATCTCACTACATAACACTATATGAGAAACTACTTACTCAACTTCATGGAAAATAATGATACAACACAGTATTTGAAACTAAGAGTTTAAATTCTTCAAAACTAATGATATAACATTGTGTGTGGAACTACATGCTTACCTTCATGAAATCTAACTATATAACACTATATGAGAAACTACGTACTTAATTTCATGAAAACTAACGACACAACACACTATGTGAATCTATGTGCTTAACTTCTTCAAACCTAACAATACATCATTGTGTTTGAAGCTACGTGCTTAACATAATGAGAACTTACCCTATAACACTGCGTTAGAAACTACATTCTTAACTTCTTCAAAACTAACGATACAACACTGTGTGTGACACTATGTGCTTACCTTCATGAAATCTAACTATATAACACTATATGAGAAAATACGTACTTAACTTCATGGAAACTAATGACACAACACAGTATGTGAAAATAAGTGCTTAACATCTTCAAAACAATCAATACAGCATTGTGGTTGAAGCTACCTGCTTAACATAATGAGAACTTACCATATAACACTGTGTTAGAAAGTACATTCTTAACTTCTTCAAAACAAACGATACAACACTGTGTGTGACACTATGTGCTTAACTTCATCAAATCTAACTATATAACACTATATGAGAATCTACGTACTTAACTTCATGAAAACTAACGGCAAAACACAGTATGTGAAACTAAGTGCTTAACTTCTTCATAACGAATGATACAACATTGGTGTGAAACTACATACTTAACTTCATGAAATCTAACTATATAACATTATATGAGAATCCACGTACTTAACTTCATGGAAACTAACCATACAACACTCTGTGTGAAACTATGTGCTTAACGTCATAAAATCTCACTATATAACACTATATGAGAAACTACGTACTTAACTTCATGGAAACTAACGACACAACACAGTATGTGAAACTAATTGCTTAACTTCTCCAAAATAACAATACAGCATTGTGTTTGAAGCTACGTGCTTAACATAATGAGAACTTACCATATAACACTGTGTTAGAAACTACTTTCTTAACTTCTTCAAAACTAATGATACAACACTGTGTGTGACACTATGTGCTTCCCTTCATGAAATCTAACTATATAACACTATAAGAGAAACTATGTACTTAACTTCATGAAAACTAACGACACAACACTGTAAGTGAAACGAAGTTCTTAACATCTTCAAAACTAATGATACAACATTTTGTGTGAAACTACAAGCTTACCTTCATGAAATCTAACTATATAACACTATATGAGAAACTACATACTTAACTTCATGAAAACGAACGACACAACACAGTATGTGAATCTAAGTGCTTAACTTCTTCAAAACTAATGATACAACAGTGTGTGTGAAAGTACATGCTTAACTTCATGAAATCAAACTATATAACACTATATGAGAATCCACGTACTTAACTTCTTGAAAACTAACGATACAACACTGTGTGTGAAACTATGTTCTTAACGTCATGAAATCTCACTATATAAAACTATATGCGAAACTGCGTACTTAACTTCATGGAAGCTAACGACACAACACAGTATGTGAAACTAAGTGCTAACTTCTTCAAAACTGACAATACAGCATTGTGTTCGAAGCTACATGCTTAATATAATGAGAACTTACCATATGAACTGTGTTAGAAAATACATTCTTAACTTCTTCAAAACTACCGATACAACACTGTGTGTGACACTATGTGCTTACCTTCATGAAATCTAACTATATAACACTATAAGAGAATCTATGGACTTAACTTCATGAAAACGAACTACACAACACAGTATGTGAAACTAAGTGCTTAACTTCTTCAAAACTAATGATACAACATTGTGTGTGAAACTACATGCTTACCTTCATGAAATCTAACTATATAACACTATATGAGAAACTAGTTACTTCATGAAAACTAACGACACAACACAATATGTGAAACTAAGTGCTTCACTTCTTCAAAACGAATGATACAACATTGTGTGTGAAACTACATGCTTAACTTCATGAAATCTAACTATATAACACTATATGAGAATCCACGTACTTAACTTCATGAAAACTAACCATACAACACTCTGTGTGAAACTATGTGCTTAACGTCATGAAATCTCACTATATAACGCTATATGAGAAACTACGTTCTTAACTTCATGAAAACTAACGACACAACACAGTATGTGAAACTAAGTGCTTAACTTCTTCAAAACTAATGATACAACATTGGGTGTGAAACTACATGCTTACATTCAAGAAATCTAACTATATAACACTATATGAGATACTATGTACTTAACTTCATGAAAACTAACGACACAACACAGTATGTGAAACTAAGTGCTTAACATCTTCAAAACTAACAATACAGCATTGTGTTTGAAGCTACGTGCTTAACATAATGAGAACTTACCATATAACACTGTGTTAGAAACTACATTCTTAACTTCTTCAAAACTAACGATACAACACTGTGTGTGACACTATGTGCTTACCTTCATGAAATCTAACTATATAACACTATATGAGAAACTACGTACTTAACTTCATTAAAACTAAGGACACAACACAGTATGTGAAACTAATTGCTTAACATCTTCAAAATAATGAAACAACATTGTGTGTGAAACTACATGCTTACCTTCAATTAATCTAACTATATAACACTACATGAGAAACTACGTACTTAACTTCATGAAAACTAACGACACAACACAGTATGTGAAACTGAGTGCTTAACTTCTTCAAAACTAATGATACAACATTTTGTGTGAAACTACAAGCTTACCTTCATGATATCTAACTATATAACACTATATGAGGAACTACGTACTTAACTTCATGAAAACGAACGACACAACACAGTATGTGAATCTAAGTGCTTAACTTCTTCAAAAGTAATGATACAACATTGTGTGTGAAACTACATGCTTACCTTCATGTAATCTAATTATGTAACACTATATGAGAAACTAGGTACTTCATGAAAACTAACGACACAACACAGTATGTGAAACTAAGTGCTTAACATCTTCAAAACTAATATACAACATTGTGTGTGAAACTACATGCTTAACTTCATGAAATCTAACTATATAACACTATATGAGAAACTAGTTACTTCATGAAAAGCAACGACACAACACAGTATGTGAAACTAAGTGCTTAACTTCTTCAAAATTAACAATACAGCATTGTGTTTGAAGCTACGTGCTTAACCTAATGAGAACTTACCACATAACAGTGTGTTAGAAACTATATTCTTAACTTCTTCAAAACTAACGATACAACACTGAGTGTGACACTATGTACTTAACTTCATGAAATCTAACTGTATAACACTATATGAAAAACTACGTACTTAACTTCATGAAAACCAACGGTAAACACAGTATGTGAAACTAAGTGCTTAACTTCTTCAAAAGTAATGATACAACATTGTGTGTGAAACTGCATGCTTACCTTCATGAAATCTAACTATATAACACTATATGGGAAACTACGTACTTAACTTCATGAAAACTAATAAACACAACACAGTATGTGCAACGAAGTGCTTAACTTCTTCAAAACTAACAAAACAGCATTGTGTTTGAAGCTACGTGCTTAACATAATGAGAACTTACCATATAACACTGTGTTAGAAACTACATACTTAACTTCTTCAAAACTAACGACACAACACTGTGTGTGACACTATGTGCTTAACTTCATGAAATCTAACTATATAACACTATATGAGAAACTAGGTACTTAACTTCATGAAAACGAACGACACAAGACAGTATGTGAAACTAAGTGCTTAACTTCTTCAAAACGAATGACACAACATTGTGTGTGAAACTACATGCTTACCTTCATGAAATCTAACTATATAAAACTCTATGAGAATACACGTACTTAACTTCATGAAAACTAACCATACAACACTCTGTGTGAAACTATGTGCTTAACGTCATGAAATCTCACTATATAACACTATATGAGAAACTATGTACTTAACTTCATGGAAACTAACGACACAACACAGTATGTGAAACTAATTGCTTAACTTCTCCAAAATAACAATACAGCATTGTGTTTGAAGCTACGTGCTTAACATAATGAGAACCTACCATATAACACTGTGTTAGAAACTACTTTCTTAACTTCTTCAAAACTAATGATACAACACTGTGTGTGACACTATGTGCTTACCTTCATGAAATCTCACTATATAACACTATATGCGAAACTGTGTACTTAACTTCATGGAAGCTAAGGACACAACACAGTATGTGAAACTAAGTGCTTAACTTCTTCAAAACTAATGATACAACATTGGGTGTGAAACTACATGCTTACATTAAAGAAATCTAACTATATAACACTATATGTGATACTACATACTTAACTTCATGAAAACTAATGACACAACACAGTATGTGAAACTAAGTGCTTAACATCTTCAAAAGTAACAATACAGCATTGTGTTTGAAGCTCCGTGCTTAACATAATGAGAACTTACCATATAACACTGTGTTAGAAACTACATTCTTAACTTCTTCAAAACTAACGATACAACACTGTGTGTGAAACTATGTGCTTACCTTCATGAAATCTAAATATATAACACTATATGAGAAACTACATACTTAACTTCATGAAAACTAACGACACAACACAGTATGTGAAACTAATTGCTTAACATCTTCAAAATAATGAAACAACATTGTGTGTAAAACTACATGCTTACCTTCAATTAATCTAACTATATAACACTATATGAGAAACTACGTACTTAACTTCATGAAAACTAACGACACAACACAGTATGTGAAACTAAGTGCTTAACTTCTTCAAAACTTACATTACAGCATTGTGTTTGAAGCTACGTGCTTAACATAATGAGAACCTACCATATAACACTGTGTTAGAAACTACATTCTTAACTTCTTCAAAACTAACGATACAACACTGTGTGTGACACTATGTGCTTACCTTCATGAAATCTAACTATATAACACTACATGAGAAACTACGTACTTAACTTCATGAAAAGTAACGAAACAACACAGTGTGTGAAACTAAGTGCTTAACTTCTTCAAAACTAATGATACAACATTGTGTGTGAAACTACATGCTTACCTTCATAAAATCTAACAATATAACACTATATGAGATACTACGTACTTAACTTCATGAAAACTAACGAAAAAACACAGTATGTGAAACTAAGTGCTTAACTTCTTCAAAACTAATGATACAAGATTGTGTGTGAAACTACATGCTTACCTTCATGAAATCTCGCTATGTAACACTATATGAGAAACTACGTACTTAACTTCATGAAAACTAACGACACAACACACTATGTCAAAATAAGTGCTTAACTTCTTCAAAATTAACAATACAGCATTGTGTTTGAAGCTACGTGCTTAACCTAATGAGAACTGACCATATGACACTGTGTTAGAAACTACTTTCTTAACTTTTTCAAAACTAACGATACAACACTGAGTGTTACACTATGTGCTTAACTTCATGAAATCTAACATTATAACACTATATGAGAAATTACGTACTTCTTGAAAACTAACGACACAACACAGTATGTGAAACTAAGTGCTTAACTTCTTCAAAACTAATGATACAACATTGTGTGTGAAACTACATGCTTACCGTCATCAAATCTAATTATATAACACTATATGAGAAACTACGTACTTAACTTCATGAAAACTAACGAAAAAACACAGTATGTGAAACTAAGTGCTTAACATCTTCAAACCTAATGATACAACATTGTGTGTGAAACTACATGCTTAACTTCATGAAATATATCTATATAACACTGTATGAGAATCCACGTACTTAACTTCAAGGAAACTAACGATACAACACTGTGTGTGAAACTATGTGCTTAACGTCATGAAAGCTCACTATATAACACTATATGAGAAACTACGTACTTAACTTCATGGAAACTAACGACACAACACAGTATGTGAAACTAAGTGATTAACTTCTTCAAAACTAACAATACAGCATTGTGTTTGAAGCTACGTGCGTAACATAATGAGAACTTACCATATAACACTGTGTTAGAAACTACATTCTTAACTTCTTCAAAACTAACGATACAATACTGTGTGTGACATAATGTGCTTAACTTCTTCAAATCTAACTATATAACACTATATGAGAATCTACGTACTTAACTTCATGAAAACGAACGACACAACACAGTATGTGAATCTAAGTGCTTAACTTCTTCAAAACTAACGATACAACATTGTGTGTGAAACTAAATGCTTACCTACATGAAATCTAACTATATAACACTATATGAGAAACTACGTACTTAACTTCATGAAAAAGAACGACACAACACAGTATGTGAAACTAAGTGCTTAACATCTTCAAAACTAATGATACAACATTGTGTGTGAAACTACAAGCTTACCTTCATGAAATCTAACTATATAACACTATATGAGAAACTACGTACTTAACTTCATGAAAACGAACGACACAACACAGTATGTGAAACTAAGTGCTTAACTTCTTCAAAACTAATGATACAACATTGTGTGTGAAAGTACATGCTTAACTTTGTGAAATCTAACTATATAACACTATATGAGAATCCACGTACTTAACTTCATGAAAACTAACGATACAACACTGTGTTTGAAACTATGTACTTAACGTCATGAAATCTCACTATATAACACTATATGAGAAACTACTTACTTAACTTCATGGAAACTAACGACACAACACAGTATGTGAACCTAAGTGCTTAACATCTTCAAAACTAATGTTACAACAATTGTGTGAAACTACATGCGTACCTTCATGAAATCTAACTATATAACACTATATGAGAAACTACGTACTTAACTTCATGAAAAAGGACGACACAACACAGTATGTGAAACTAAGTGCTTAACATCTTCAAAACTAATGATACAACATTGTGTGTGAAACTACGAGCTTACCTTCATGAAATCTAACTATATAACACTATATGAGAAACTACGTACTTAACTTCATGAAAACGAACGACACAACACAGTATGTGAAACTAAGTGCTTAACTTCTTCAAAACTTACAATACAGCGTTGTGTTTGAAGCTACGTGCTTAACCTAATGAGAACATACCATATAACACTGTGTTAGAAACTACATTCTTAACTTCTTCAAAACTAACGATACAACAATGTGTGTGACACTATGTGCTTAACTTCATGAAATCTAACTATATAACACTATATGAGAAACTAAGTACTTAACTTCATGAAAACTAACGACACAACACAGTATATGAAACTAAGTGCTTAACATCTTAAAAACTAATGATACAACATTGTGTGTGAAACTTCATGCTTACCTTCATGAAATCAAACTATATAACACTATATGAGAATCCACGTACTTAACTTCATGAAAACTAACGACACATCACAGTATGTGATACTAAGCGCTTAACTTCTTCAAAACTAATGATACAAGATTGTGTGTGAAACTCTATGCTTACCTTCATGAAATCTAACTATATAACACTATATGAGAAACTAAGTACTTAATTTCATGAAAACTAACGACACAACAGAGTATGTGAAACTAAGTGCTTAACTTCTTCAAAACTAATGATACAATATTGTGTGTGAAACTACATGCTTACCTTCATGAAATCTAACTATATAACACTATATGGGAATCTACGTACTTAACTTCATGGAAACTAACAACACAACACAGCCAGGGTCGGCCCGGAGGGCGGGGCCGGCACGAGTGTCTCTGGGCCGAGGCGGTGAGCACGTGGGCTTGTTGGGCCCGTCACGTGGGGCGCCGAGGATCTCAGTGCGCGAGGCCGCGGCGGCTGGTGTGGGGTTGAGTCAGTTGTGACACCCGGAGCTGCGGACACCCGACCTGCTGCCCTCGTCACCCGCTGCCCAGCAGCAGGCACGCAGCCTGGGCGGCAGTCGTGAGCCTGGGCCCTGTCCTACTAGAGCTCCTCTGCTCAGGCCTCGCTGCCACCCTGCCCCCACCCCCCCCAGTCCCCGCCGCCCCGAACTGCCGCCGCCGCGGGCGCGCCCCTGCTCTGTGCTGTCTCTGATGGCATCCGCCTTGGGGCCATGGCGAAGCACGAGCAGATCCTGGTCATCGACCCAGCCTCCGACCTCAAATTCAAAGGCCCCTTCACAGATGTAGTCACTACAAACCTTAAATTGTGAAATCCATCGGATAGAAAAGTGTGTTTTAAGGTGAAGACCACAGCACCTCGTCGGTCCTGTGTGCGGCCCAACAGTGGATTCATTGACCCCAGGGTCAATTGTGACTGTTTCAGTAATGCTGCAGCCGTTCGATTATGATCTAAATGAAAAGAGTAAACATGAGTTCATGGTACAGACGATTTTTGCTCCACCAAATATTTCAGATATGGAAGCTGTGTGGAAAGAGGCAAAAGCTGATGAATTAATGGATTCTAAACTGAGATGTGTATTTGAACTGCCGAATGAAAATGATAAACTGAACGATACAGAGCCCAGCAAAGCTGTTCCCCTGAACGCAACCAAACAAGACGGACCCCTGCCAAAGCCGCACAGAGCCTCCCTCAGCGACACGGAGACCAGGAAGCTGATGGAGGAGTGCAAGAGACTTCAGGGGAGGTGATGAAGCTGTCAGAGGAGAACCGGCACCTCAGGGATGAAGGCTTGAGACTTAGAAAGGTAGCACACTCGGATAAACCGGGGTCCACCGCAGCTGTGTCCTTCAGAGATAGCGTCACCAGCCCTCTTCCTTCTCTTCTGGTTGTAATCACAGCCATTTTCATTGGATTCTTTCTAGGGAAATTCGACTTGTAGAGTGAAGCATGCAGAGTGTTATTTCTTTTTTTTCTCTCGACCAGAAAAAGATTTGTTTGCCTACCATTTCATTGGTAGTATGGCCCGCGGTTGCCATTTTTTTGTGTGTACAGCGTCATGTAGGCTTTGCCTTTAATGCTCTCTTACGGTTAGAAAACACAATAAGACAAACTGTTCGGCTACTGGACACATTGTACATTGTCAGATCATCACTAGCAGATGCCAGTTGCACATTCAGTCCTTTATGAAATTCATAAATAAAGAATTGTTCTTTCTTTGTGGTTTTAATAAGAGTTCAAGAATTGTCAGCCTTGTAAATGTTATTTTAATAATCCCTTTAAATTTTATCTGTTGCTGTTACCTCTTGAAATATGATTTATTTAGATTGCTAATCTCACTCATTCAGGAAATGCCAAGAGGTTTTCTGTGGGGATCTGGTGCCTCTTACTGTGTAAATTCTCTCCTTACCTTTGCTAATATCATGGCAGAATTTTTCTTATCCCTTGTGAGGCAGTTTGTTGACTGAGTTTTTCATCCTTATAATCCTGTCCCATGGTATTTAACATAAAAAATAAAACTGTTAACAGAAACTATGTGCTTAACTTCTTCAAAACTAACGATACAACACTGTGTGTGAAACTATGTGCTTAACTTCATGAAATCTAACTATGTAACACTATATGAGAAAATATGTACTTAACTTCATGGAAACTAACGATACAACACTGTGTGTGAAACTATGTGCTTAACTTCATGAGAACTTACCATATAACCATATAAAAAATAAAACTGTTAACAGAAACTACATGCTTAAGTTCTTCAGAACTAACGATACAACACTGTTTGTGAAACTACATACTTAACTTCTTCAAAACTAACGATACAACACTGTGTATGAAACTATGTGCTTAACTTCATGAAATCTAACTATATAACACTTTGTGAGAAACTACGGACTTAACTTCATGAAAACTAACAACACAACACAGTATGTGAAACTAAGTGCTTAACTTCTTCAAAAGTAACGATACAACATTGTGTTTGAAACTACGTGCTTAACTTCATGAGAACTTACCATATAACACTGTGTTAGAAACTATGTGCTTAGCCCCCAGGCGCTCGATGGCCTCCAGTTCGGAGTTCCACTTGGAATGCTGTGCGGGCCCCATCCGTCGTGGTCGCTCCCCTAGGCACTTGCAGCCCCTGGGGACCGAGAACGAAAGACGCCTCTGGCCTGGAGCTCTGCTCTGCCTCGCCCCAGCTCACACCACAGAGACTGACAGCCGCACAGAGCTGGGAGCTAAGGCAGCAGCTGAGGCGGTGCCTGCGCAGGCGCAGGAGCCCCTCCTGCAGCCAGGGTCGGCCCGGAGGGCGGGGCCGGCACGAGTGTCTCTGGGCCGAGGCGGTGAGCACGTGGGCTTGTTGGGCCCGTCACGTGGGGCGCCGAGGATCTCAGTGCGCGAGGCCGCGGCGGCTGGTGTGGGGTTGAGTCAGTTGTGACACCCGGAGCTGCGGACACCCGACCTGCTGCCCTCGTCACCCGCTGCCCAGCAGCAGGCACGCAGCCTGGGCGGCAGTCGTGAGCCTGGGCCCTGTCCTACTAGAGCTCCTCTGCTCAGGCCTCGCTGCCACCCTGCCCCCACCCCCCAGTCCCCGCCGCCCCGAACTGCCGCCGCCGCGGCGCGCCCCTGCTCTGTGCTGTCTCTGATGGCATCCGCCTTGGGGCCATGGCGAAGCACGAGCAGATCCTGGTCATCGACCCAGCCTCCGACCTCAAATTCAAAGGCCCCTTCACAGATGTAGTCACTACAAACCTTAAATTGTGAAATCCATCGGATAGAAAAGTGTGTTTTAAGGTGAAGACCACAGCACCTCGTCGGTCCTGTGTGCGGCCCAACAGTGGATTCATTGACCCCAGGGTCAATTGTGACTGTTTCAGTAATGCTGCAGCCGTTCGATTATGATCTAAATGAAAAGAGTAAACATGAGTTCATGGTACAGACGATTTTTGCTCCACCAAATATTTCAGATATGGAAGCTGTGTGGAAAGAGGCAAAAGCTGATGAATTAATGGATTCTAAACTGAGATGTGTATTTGAACTGCCGAATGAAAATGATAAACTGAACGATACAGAGCCCAGCAAAGCTGTTCCCCTGAACGCAACCAAACAAGACGGACCCCTGCCAAAGCCGCACAGAGCCTCCCTCAGCGACACGGAGACCAGGAAGCTGATGGAGGAGTGCAAGAGACTTCAGGGGAGGTGATGAAGCTGTCAGAGGAGAACCGGCACCTCAGGGATGAAGGCTTGAGACTTAGAAAGGTAGCACACTCGGATAAACCGGGGTCCACCGCAGCTGTGTCCTTCAGAGATAGCGTCACCAGCCCTCTTCCTTCTCTTCTGGTTGTAATCACAGCCATTTTCATTGGATTCTTTCTAGGGAAATTCGACTTGTAGAGTGAAGCATGCAGAGTGTTATTTCTTTTTTCTCTCGACCAGAAAAAGATTTGTTTGCCTACCATTTCATTGGTAGTATGGCCCGCGGTTGCCATTTTTTTGTGTGTACAGCGTCATGTAGGCTTTGCCTTTAATGCTCTCTTACGGTTAGAAAACACAATAAGACAAACTGTTCGGCTACTGGACACATTGTACATTGTCAGATCATCACTAGCAGATGCCAGTTGCACATTCAGTCCTTTATGAAATTCATAAATAAAGAATTGTTCTTTCTTTGTGGTTTTAATAAGAGTTCAAGAATTGTCAGCCTTGTAAATGTTATTTTAATAATCCCTTTAAATTTTATCTGTTGCTGTTACCTCTTGAAATATGATTTATTTAGATTGCTAATCTCACTCATTCAGGAAATGCCAAGAGGTTTTCTGTGGGGATCTGGTGCCTCTTACTGTGTAAATTCTCTCCTTACCTTTGCTAATATCATGGCAGAATTTTTCTTATCCCTTGTGAGGCAGTTTGTTGACTGAGTTTTTCATCCTTATAATCCTGTCCCATGGTATTTAACATAAAAAATAAAACTGTTAACAGAAACTATGTGCTTAACTTCTTCAAAACTAACGATACAACACTGTGTGTGAAACTATGTGCTTAACTTCATGAAATCTAACTATGTAACACTATATGAGAAAATATGTACTTAACTTCATGGAAACTAACGATACAACACTGTGTGTGAAACTATGTGCTTAACTTCATGAGAACTTACCATATAACCATATAAAAAATAAAACTGTTAACAGAAACTACATGCTTAAGTTCTTCAGAACTAACGATACAACACTGTTTGTGAAACTACATACTTAACTTCTTCAAAACTAACGATACAACACTGTGTATGAAACTATGTGCTTAACTTCATGAAATCTAACTATATAACACTTTGTGAGAAACTACGGACTTAACTTCATGAAAACTAACAACACAACACAGTATGTGAAACTAAGTGCTTAACTTCTTCAAAAGTAACGATACAACATTGTGTTTGAAACTACGTGCTTAACTTCATGAGAACTTACCATATAACACTGTGTTAGAAACTATGTGCTTAGCCCCCCAGGCGCTCGATGGCCTCCAGTTCGGAGTTCCACTTGGAATGCTGTGCGGGCCCCATCCGTCGTGGTCGCTCCCCCTAGGCACTTGCAGCCCCTGGGGACCGAGAACGAAAGACGCCTCTGGCCTGGAGCTCTGCTCTGCCTCGCCCCAGCTCACACCACAGAGACTGACAGCCGCACAGAGCTGGGAGCTAAGGCAGCAGCTGAGGCGGTGCCTGCGCAGGCGCAGGAGCCCCTCCTGCAGCCAGGGTCGGCCCGGAGGGCGGGGCCGGCACGAGTGTCTCTGGGCCGAGGCGGTGAGCACGTGGGCTTGTTGGGCCCGTCACGTGGGGCGCCGAGGATCTCAGTGCGCGAGGCCGCGGCGGCTGGTGTGGGGTTGAGTCAGTTGTGACACCCGGAGCTGCGGACACCCGACCTGCTGCCCTCGTCACCCGCTGCCCAGCAGCAGGCACGCAGCCTGGGCGGCAGTCGTGAGCCTGGGCCCTGTCCTACTAGAGCTCCTCTGCTCAGGCCTCGCTGCCACCCTGCCCCCACCCCCCCCAGTCCCCGCCGCCCCGAACTGCCGCCGCCGCGGGCGCGCCCCTGCTCTGTGCTGTCTCTGATGGCATCCGCCTTGGGGCCATGGCGAAGCACGAGCAGATCCTGGTCATCGACCCAGCCTCCGACCTCAAATTCAAAGGCCCCTTCACAGATGTAGTCACTACAAACCTTAAATTGTGAAATCCATCGGATAGAAAAGTGTGTTTTAAGGTGAAGACCACAGCACCTCGTCGGTCCTGTGTGCGGCCCAACAGTGGATTCATTGACCCCAGGGTCAATTGTGACTGTTTCAGTAATGCTGCAGCCGTTCGATTATGATCTAAATGAAAAGAGTAAACATGAGTTCATGGTACAGACGATTTTTGCTCCACCAAATATTTCAGATATGGAAGCTGTGTGGAAAGAGGCAAAAGCTGATGAATTAATGGATTCTAAACTGAGATGTGTATTTGAACTGCCGAATGAAAATGATAAACTGAACGATACAGAGCCCAGCAAAGCTGTTCCCCTGAACGCAACCAAACAAGACGGACCCCTGCCAAAGCCGCACAGAGCCTCCCTCAGCGACACGGAGACCAGGAAGCTGATGGAGGAGTGCAAGAGACTTCAGGGGAGGTGATGAAGCTGTCAGAGGAGAACCGGCACCTCAGGGATGAAGGCTTGAGACTTAGAAAGGTAGCACACTCGGATAAACCGGGGTCCACCGCAGCTGTGTCCTTCAGAGATAGCGTCACCAGCCCTCTTCCTTCTCTTCTGGTTGTAATCACAGCCATTTTCATTGGATTCTTTCTAGGGAAATTCGACTTGTAGAGTGAAGCATGCAGAGTGTTATTTCTTTTTTTTCTCTCGACCAGAAAAAGATTTGTTTGCCTACCATTTCATTGGTAGTATGGCCCGCGGTTGCCATTTTTTTGTGTGTACAGCGTCATGTAGGCTTTGCCTTTAATGCTCTCTTACGGTTAGAAAACACAATAAGACAAACTGTTCGGCTACTGGACACATTGTACATTGTCAGATCATCACTAGCAGATGCCAGTTGCACATTCAGTCCTTTATGAAATTCATAAATAAAGAATTGTTCTTTCTTTGTGGTTTTAATAAGAGTTCAAGAATTGTCAGCCTTGTAAATGTTATTTTAATAATCCCTTTAAATTTTATCTGTTGCTGTTACCTCTTGAAATATGATTTATTTAGATTGCTAATCTCACTCATTCAGGAAATGCCAAGAGGTTTTCTGTGGGGATCTGGTGCCTCTTACTGTGTAAATTCTCTCCTTACCTTTGCTAATATCATGGCAGAATTTTTCTTATCCCTTGTGAGGCAGTTTGTTGACTGAGTTTTTCATCCTTATAATCCTGTCCCATGGTATTTAACATAAAAAATAAAACTGTTAACAGAAACTATGTGCTTAACTTCTTCAAAACTAACGATACAACACTGTGTGTGAAACTATGTGCTTAACTTCATGAAATCTAACTATGTAACACTATATGAGAAAATATGTACTTAACTTCATGGAAACTAACGATACAACACTGTGTGTGAAACTATGTGCTTAACTTCATGAGAACTTACCATATAACCATATAAAAAATAAAACTGTTAACAGAAACTACATGCTTAAGTTCTTCAGAACTAACGATACAACACTGTTTGTGAAACTACATACTTAACTTCTTCAAAACTAACGATACAACACTGTGTATGAAACTATGTGCTTAACTTCATGAAATCTAACTATATAACACTTTGTGAGAAACTACGGACTTAACTTCATGAAAACTAACAACACAACACAGTATGTGAAACTAAGTGCTTAACTTCTTCAAAAGTAACGATACAACATTGTGTTTGAAACTACGTGCTTAACTTCATGAGAACTTACCATATAACACTGTGTTAGAAACTATGTGCTTAGCCCCCAGGCGCTCGATGGCCTCCAGTTCGGAGTTCCACTTGGAATGCTGTGCGGGCCCCATCCGTCGTGGTCGCTCCCCTAGGCACTTGCAGCCCCTGGGGACCGAGAACGAAAGACGCCTCTGGCCTGGAGCTCTGCTCTGCCTCGCCCCAGCTCACACCACAGAGACTGACAGCCGCACAGAGCTGGGAGCTAAGGCAGCAGCTGAGGCGGTGCCTGCGCAGGCGCAGGAGCCCCTCCTGCAGCCAGGGTCGGCCCGGAGGGCGGGGCCGGCACGAGTGTCTCTGGGCCGAGGCGGTGAGCACGTGGGCTTGTTGGGCCCGTCACGTGGGGCGCCGAGGATCTCAGTGCGCGAGGCCGCGGCGGCTGGTGTGGGGTTGAGTCAGTTGTGACACCCGGAGCTGCGGACACCCGACCTGCTGCCCTCGTCACCCGCTGCCCAGCAGCAGGCACGCAGCCTGGGCGGCAGTCGTGAGCCTGGGCCCTGTCCTACTAGAGCTCCTCTGCTCAGGCCTCGCTGCCACCCTGCCCCCCCCCCCAGTCCCCGCCGCCCCGAACTGCCGCCGCCGCGGGCGCGCCCCTGCTCTGTGCTGTCTCTGATGGCATCCGCCTTGGGGCCATGGCGAAGCACGAGCAGATCCTGGTCATCGACCCAGCCTCCGACCTCAAATTCAAAGGCCCCTTCACAGATGTAGTCACTACAAACCTTAAATTGTGAAATCCATCGGATAGAAAAGTGTGTTTTAAGGTGAAGACCACAGCACCTCGTCGGTCCTGTGTGCGGCCCAACAGTGGATTCATTGACCCCAGGGTCAATTGTGACTGTTTCAGTAATGCTGCAGCCGTTCGATTATGATCTAAATGAAAAGAGTAAACATGAGTTCATGGTACAGACGATTTTTGCTCCACCAAATATTTCAGATATGGAAGCTGTGTGGAAAGAGGCAAAAGCTGATGAATTAATGGATTCTAAACTGAGATGTGTATTTGAACTGCCGAATGAAAATGATAAACTGAACGATACAGAGCCCAGCAAAGCTGTTCCCCTGAACGCAACCAAACAAGACGGACCCCTGCCAAAGCCGCACAGAGCCTCCCTCAGCGACACGGAGACCAGGAAGCTGATGGAGGAGTGCAAGAGACTTCAGGGGAGGTGATGAAGCTGTCAGAGGAGAACCGGCACCTCAGGGATGAAGGCTTGAGACTTAGAAAGGTAGCACACTCGGATAAACCGGGGTCCACCGCAGCTGTGTCCTTCAGAGATAGCGTCACCAGCCCTCTTCCTTCTCTTCTGGTTGTAATCACAGCCATTTTCATTGGATTCTTTCTAGGGAAATTCGACTTGTAGAGTGAAGCATGCAGAGTGTTATTTCTTTTTTTTCTCTCGACCAGAAAAAGATTTGTTTGCCTACCATTTCATTGGTAGTATGGCCCGCGGTTGCCATTTTTTTGTGTGTACAGCGTCATGTAGGCTTTGCCTTTAATGCTCTCTTACGGTTAGAAAACACAATAAGACAAACTGTTCGGCTACTGGACACATTGTACATTGTCAGATCATCACTAGCAGATGCCAGTTGCACATTCAGTCCTTTATGAAATTCATAAATAAAGAATTGTTCTTTCTTTGTGGTTTTAATAAGAGTTCAAGAATTGTCAGCCTTGTAAATGTTATTTTAATAATCCCTTTAAATTTTATCTGTTGCTGTTACCTCTTGAAATATGATTTATTTAGATTGCTAATCTCACTCATTCAGGAAATGCCAAGAGGTTTTCTGTGGGGATCTGGTGCCTCTTACTGTGTAAATTCTCTCCTTACCTTTGCTAATATCATGGCAGAATTTTTCTTATCCCTTGTGAGGCAGTTTGTTGACTGAGTTTTTCATCCTTATAATCCTGTCCCATGGTATTTAACATAAAAAATAAAACTGTTAACAGAAACTATGTGCTTAACTTCTTCAAAACTAACGATACAACACTGTGTGTGAAACTATGTGCTTAACTTCATGAAATCTAACTATGTAACACTATATGAGAAAATATGTACTTAACTTCATGGAAACTAACGATACAACACTGTGTGTGAAACTATGTGCTTAACTTCATGAGAACTTACCATATAACCATATAAAAAATAAAACTGTTAACAGAAACTACATGCTTAAGTTCTTCAGAACTAACGATACAACACTGTTTGTGAAACTACATACTTAACTTCTTCAAAACTAACGATACAACACTGTGTATGAAACTATGTGCTTAACTTCATGAAATCTAACTATATAACACTTTGTGAGAAACTACGGACTTAACTTCATGAAAACTAACAACACAACACAGTATGTGAAACTAAGTGCTTAACTTCTTCAAAAGTAACGATACAACATTGTGTTTGAAACTACGTGCTTAACTTCATGAGAACTTACCATATAACACTGTGTTAGAAACTATGTGCTTAGCCCCCAGGCGCTCGATGGCCTCCAGTTCGGAGTTCCACTTGGAATGCTGTGCGGGCCCCATCCGTCGTGGTCGCTCCCCTAGGCACTTGCAGCCCCTGGGGACCGAGAACGAAAGACGCCTCTGGCCTGGAGCTCTGCTCTGCCTCGCCCCAGCTCACACCACAGAGACTGACAGCCGCACAGAGCTGGGAGCTAAGGCAGCAGCTGAGGCGGTGCCTGCGCAGGCGCAGGAGCCCCTCCTGCAGCCAGGGTCGGCCCGGAGGGCGGGGCCGGCACGAGTGTCTCTGGGCCGAGGCGGTGAGCACGTGGGCTTGTTGGGCCCGTCACGTGGGGCGCCGAGGATCTCAGTGCGCGAGGCCGCGGCGGCTGGTGTGGGGTTGAGTCAGTTGTGACACCCGGAGCTGCGGACACCCGACCTGCTGCCCTCGTCACCCGCTGCCCAGCAGCAGGCACGCAGCCTGGGCGGCAGTCGTGAGCCTGGGCCCTGTCCTACTAGAGCTCCTCTGCTCAGGCCTCGCTGCCACCCTGCCCCCACCCCCCCAGTCCCCGCCGCCCCGAACTGCCGCCGCCGCGGGCGCGCCCCTGCTCTGTGCTGTCTCTGATGGCATCCGCCTTGGGGCCATGGCGAAGCACGAGCAGATCCCGGTCATCGACCCAGCCTCCGACCTCAAATTCAAAGGCCCCTTCACAGATGTAGTCACTACAAACCTTAAATTGTGAAATCCATCGGATAGAAAAGTGTGTTTTAAGGTGAAGACCACAGCACCTCGTCGGTCCTGTGTGCGGCCCAACAGTGGATTCATTGACCCCAGGGTCAATTGTGACTGTTTCAGTAATGCTGCAGCCGTTCGATTATGATCTAAATGAAAAGAGTAAACATGAGTTCATGGTACAGACGATTTTTGCTCCACCAAATATTTCAGATATGGAAGCTGTGTGGAAAGAGGCAAAAGCTGATGACTTAATGGATTCTAAACTGAGATGTGTATTTGAACTGGCGAATGAGAATGATAAACTGAACGATACAGAGCCCAGCAAAGCTGTTCCCCTGATCGCACCCAAACAAGACGGACCCCTGCCAAAGCCGCACAGAGCCTCCCTCAGCGACACGGAGACCAGGAAGCTGATGGAGGAGTGCAAGAGACTTCAGGGGGAGGTGATGAAGCTGTCAGAGGAGAACCGGCACCTCAGGGATGAAGGCTTGAGACTTAGAAAGGTAGCACACTCGGATAAACCGGGGTCCACCGCAGCTGTGTCCTTCAGAGATAGCGTCACCAGCCCTCTTCCTTCTCTTCTGGTTGTAATCACAGCCATTTTCATTGGATTCTTTCTAGGGAAATTCGACTTGTAGAGTGAAGCATGCAGAGTGTTATTTCTTTTTTTTTCTCTCGACCAGAAAAAGATTTGTTTGCCTACCATTTCATTGGTAGTATGGCCCGCGGTTGCCATTTTTTTGTGTGTACAGCGTCATGTAGGCTTTGCCTTTAATGCTCTCTTACGGTTAGAAAACACAATAAGACAAACTGTTCGGCTACTGGACACATTGTACATTGTCAGATCATCACTAGCAGATGCCAGTTGCACATTCAGTCCTTTATGAAATTCATAAATAAAGAATTGTTCTTTCTTTGTGGTTTTAATAAGAGTTCAAGAATTGTCAGCCTTGTAAATGTTATTTTAATAATCCCTTTAAATTTTATCTGTTGCTGTTACCTCTTGAAATATGATTTATTTAGATTGCTAATCTCACTCATTCAGGAAATGCCAAGAGGTTTTCTGTGGGGATCTGGTGCCTCTTACTGTGTAAATTCTCTCCTTACCTTTGCTAATATCATGGCAGAATTTTTCTTATCCCTTGTGAGGCAGTTTGTTGACTGAGTTTTTCATCCTTATAATCCTGTCCCATGGTATTTAACATAAAAAATAAAACTGTTAACAGAAACTATGTGCTTAACTTCTTCAAAACTAACGATACAACACTGTGTGTGAAACTATGTGCTTAACTTCATGAAATCTAACTATGTAACACTATATGAGAAAATATGTACTTAACTTCATGGAAACTAACGATACAACACTGTGTGTGAAACTATGTGCTTAACTTCATGAGAACTTACCATATAACCATATAAAAAATAAAACTGTTAACAGAAACTACATGCTTAAGTTCTTCAGAACTAACGATACAACACTGTTTGTGAAACTACATACTTAACTTCTTCAAAACTAACGATACAACACTGTGTATGAAACTATGTGCTTAACTTCATGAAATCTAACTATATAACACTTTGTGAGAAACTACGGACTTAACTTCATGAAAACTAACAACACAACACAGTATGTGAAACTAAGTGCTTAACTTCTTCAAAAGTAACGATACAACATTGTGTTTGAAACTACGTGCTTAACTTCATGAGAACTTACCATATAACACTGTGTTAGAAACTATGTGCTTAGCCCCCAGGCGCTCGATGGCCTCCAGTTCGGAGTTCCACTTGGAATGCTGTGCGGGCCCCATCCGTCGTGGTCGCTCCCCCTAGGCACTTGCAGCCCCTGGGGACCGAGAACGAAAGACGCCTCTGGCCTGGAGCTCTGCTCTGCCTCGCCCCAGCTCACACCACAGAGACTGACAGCCGCACAGAGCTGGGAGCTAAGGCAGCAGCTGAGGCGGTGCCTGCGCAGGCGCAGGAGCCCCTCCTGCAGCCAGGGTCGGCCCGGAGGGCGGGGCCGGCACGAGTGTCTCTGGGCCGAGGCGGTGAGCACGTGGGCTTGTTGGGCCCGTCACGTGGGGCGCCGAGGATCTCAGTGCGCGAGGCCGCGGCGGCTGGTGTGGGGTTGAGTCAGTTGTGACACCCGGAGCTGCGGACACCCGACCTGCTGCCCTCGTCACCCGCTGCCCAGCAGCAGGCACGCAGCCTGGGCGGCAGTCGTGAGCCTGGGCCCTGTCCTACTAGAGCTCCTCTGCTCAGGCCTCGCTGCCACCCTGCCCCCACCCCCCAGTCCCCGCCGCCCCGAACTGCCGCCGCCGCGGCGCGCCCCTGCTCTGTGCTGTCTCTGATGGCATCCGCCTTGGGGCCATGGCGAAGCACGAGCAGATCCTGGTCATCGACCCAGCCTCCGACCTCAAATTCAAAGGCCCCTTCACAGATGTAGTCACTACAAACCTTAAATTGTGAAATCCATCGGATAGAAAAGTGTGTTTTAAGGTGAAGACCACAGCACCTCGTCGGTCCTGTGTGCGGCCCAACAGTGGATTCATTGACCCCAGGGTCAATTGTGACTGTTTCAGTAATGCTGCAGCCGTTCGATTATGATCTAAATGAAAAGAGTAAACATGAGTTCATGGTACAGACGATTTTTGCTCCACCAAATATTTCAGATATGGAAGCTGTGTGGAAAGAGGCAAAAGCTGATGAATTAATGGATTCTAAACTGAGATGTGTATTTGAACTGCCGAATGAAAATGATAAACTGAACGATACAGAGCCCAGCAAAGCTGAATCCTGTCTGTTATTTCAAATAGCCTTTATTTGAGTTTGAAATATCTCGGTGTGTCCAATGCATTGGCATAATCAGAGTGCCTCAAGTCAGATGGGGTTGGGATTTTATAATAGCAGAGTTTGGGGTGAGGGATTTCTAAGGATCAGGACCCTTGATTGACTGACATTTATCTATGGCATCTAGGTAAAAGGGGATAGGGTTGTATGCAGGACTATGGGATGACAACAGGTGTCCCTATCTTCTATGTCTGGAATATTAGGGATTTCCTTTTAGAAGTTTTAATAATTTCCCTTTTGGTAGTTTATTCCAGTGTGGTGTCTGACTGATTTTAGTTTGTGATCATTTCTGGAACGAGGTTTTGACTTAGGGTAATCTGAAACTCAGTCTTTTATTGAACTTGTCATGGCTGGGCCCTACTCAATTTATGTGGAGTTTTTGTTGTTGATTGTCAATGCAAACAAAACTGTGGTTACAGTTTGTGTGTGTCTAAAGAGTGAGCATTCACTAATGTAGAAGTGTGTTACAGAGTCAGCAATGGCTCAGCAGGTGCAGCCACTGGTCCCTGCCCCTGAAGTCCTGAGTTCTATCCCTAGAACACACATGGTGGAAGAGGAGAACCAAGTCCTTAGAGTTGTCCTCTGACCTCCGCAAACACTAGGTATTAACACAAAGGCACATGGAGAGAATAAGTAATGAATTAATGTAAAGGAGAGAATGCTACACTGAGAACTCTTTATGATGACAGGGGTGGGAGCTCATGCCTGTAAGTGCAGCACGTTGGAGCCTCAGGAAACCTAGAATACATAGAGAATTGTCAGACTGCTTGTGTTACAGAGTAAGATCTTGTCTCAAAAAAAAAAAGCTTTTTTTTGGAACACACCTTTGCAAACAGTCTTGGAGTTCTCTGACTGAACCACTACATGGGAAACATGGAGGATCCAAGCTTGAGTTTGACTCTTGCATAAAGTCTCTTTATTTTGCATATGGACTCAGTCTTCAGGGTATCCAACAATCTGAGTTTGATAATGGAACCATGAGTGAAATAAACCCTTTCCTCCTCAAGTTACTTTTTTTGACTCATGTTGTAATGTCAGTCCAGGTATCTCCCATGTTCTTACACCCTCTGTAGGTACTGTGCACAGACACATGCACACAACTAATTCTTTTTTGAAGTTAGACAAAGGAAAGAATTAAATTCTCTACAGCCCTGAGATAGAGAGCAAGACAGGGTTAGTTAAATTGAACTCCTTCTGGTCTTGCATAGAAGCAGCTGTGGCTATAGACAAAATCAGCCTACTCAGAGGCAAAAGCAGCTATGTTCTGAGGTTAATAGAAATCATCACAATCGTTCATCAAGGAGCACAGTATACAGTGCTATTACCTTACTTTTCCTTCAAGTTTTCTGTTTTTGTATTTTATATCTTTTATCTATATGAATTTTGCTGTTGGTACAGTTATCTTTTAGATCAAACATCAAGATTTACACTCTACTTTTCACAGTGTCATCTACTTAATTTTCAACTAAGACCTTGTAGTAAAATATGAATATGCCACAGATCTTTATTCCAGGATTTTTATAATTCACCTATGTTCCTACATAACTTTGAGGTAAGAATGCCCCTAAATGCTTCTACTTTTACATTTGGATCATGTTTACAAGTGGAATTATTAACTGAGAATGATAAGAAGAGAGAGAGTATTATACAAACATGTGAAGATTTCCTAACTAAATTCATCATGCTTCCTGTTTTGGAACCACACCCATGCTGCCGCTGTCTCCTTCAGACAAGAAAATTTTCTCATGTCTTCTGTCTTGGTGGTTGAGTTACAGATTTCTATTCTGTAACTGCCCAATTCACAAAAATTCGGTTACACCTGAGAGGGACTTTACACAATTGAATTTTTGTTTTGTTTTGTTTGTTTCTTTGAGACAGAGTTTCTCTATAACTCTGGAGGCTGTCTTTGAACTAGCTCTTGTAGACCACACTGGTCTCTAACTCAGAGATGCTCCTGCCTCTGCCACCTGAGAGTTGGGATTAAAGACATGTGCCTCCACAACCTGACTTAATTGAAGGGTTTTATATGAGAAAGCCCTTCATTATCAGGATCATTGGAGGTGATAATATCCCCCTTTTTGTGCTTGGTGGCAGTTTAACACCATAAATCAGGAGGAAGAGGCAGTAGGACTTTCTGAATTTGAGATTGGCCTGGACTACAGAATGATTTACAGGGCTAAACAGATAAACGATTCTTGAAAACACACACACACCACCAACAACAGCAACAACAATGACAAAAATAAACCACCAAACAGAGAATATAAACCACTTGTTTGGGGGGTTGAGAAAGAGTTTCTCTGTAATTTTGAGGGTGTCCCAGACATAGTTCTTGTAAACCAGCATGGTCTTGAACTCACAGAGATGCAGGTGCCTCTCCCTCCCAAGTGCTAGGATTAAAGTCATACCCCACCAATGCCCAGTGAGAATATGATCCACTTTTAACCTGGATCTCACTTTCTGGTAGGAGACAACATATGTAAAAATTATTGAAGAAGGAAGCTGTCTTTTTGCCTGCTTGCTCTAGCTCTCACTACCAACTTAATTCCTTCACTAGCATTAGAGCTACTTCTTTGGAATTGTTGTGTGTAAGGAGACAAGTGGACATGTCCATCCTCATGGACTGAACAGTTACTGGATCCTTCACTTGATTTCACCTACAGACTGAGAAAAGATCTACTGGATTCTTAAAATTTCCATTGATAGGAAGCCATGGTTGAGCTACCTAGACCACAGCTTGTGAGACATTCTAATAAATCTACTTTGTAGCTACATGGAGAGATGCACTCTACCATCCCATTCCAGTAGAGACCCTTAACTAATGCAGCTGCATTTTTTCACCTGGCCCTGGAGGAAGATATGCTTTCTAACAATGGAGATCATTAACACATTCTTCCTAGCTCATTTTCCTCTAGGTATTCAAGTTTCCATGAACACTACTCTTTCTATTATTATTATTCATTTCCTAGAGTTTGCTCTGAATTTCAGGAGTAAACTGAAAACAATGGAGCCATCTTCCAGCCTTCTGAAGAGGAATGATCTATTCTTTTTGTTTGAGATCTATTTTTTGTTGTTGTTGCTGTTGTTGAGACAGGGTTTCTCTGTATTGCTTTGGAGCCCATCTGGGAATTCCCGGAATAGACCAGGCTGCCTTTGGACTCACAGAGATCAACCTGCCTTGGCATACCTGGTGGACATCTGTTTCTTCCCTTTCTTCCCTGCTTATCTGAAGCCCCTGTGACAACCAGGAGGAAAGTATGTTCAGTTCATCTGATCTCAACCTGAAGCCCCAGAACAAGCATCTCACTTTGTGTCCTTAAATCTCTCTTTAATTTTTAATATTCTTGTCAGTCTTGCAGCTGTGAGACAGGGGCTCACCCCACCTATCTAGTGTGGTGGGCTGTACAAGTTGCTGGTCACATTATTATTATGGTGGAAGCTTCCTTCTAGCCACTGGCTTCCATATACCCAAAGAGCCTGGAAGGTTATGGTGGGGGTTCCACACAAGCCCTCTTCCCCCATTTTCCTCCAAAACTATCTACATCTCAGAAAGCAACATAATGACAAATAATGTTCCCTATTGTTAGAACTCCTGCCATTATGCTCTCCCCACCCCCTGGTGATGTCACGGGCACTCAGGGCTGTGGCTACATCATCACTATGTCACTTATTACAGAACTCAGTGCACATGCTACAGCTACCCCAGAGATACTAATGAACAGTCCCACAGGGTACTTAAACAGTGCCCCAGAGACCAGACTCATAGTTTTTAAGGTCTCCCTTTCTCATCTCTTCTCTTCTCTTCTCTAACTATATAACACTATATGAGAAAATACGTACTTAACTTCATGAAAAGTAATGACACAACACAGTATGTGAAACTAAGTGCTTAACTTCTTCAAAACTAATGATAAAACATTGTGTGTGAAACTACATGCTTAACTTCATGAAATCTAACTATATAGCACTATATGAGAATCCACGTACTTAACTTCATGAAAACTAACGACACAACATTGTGTGTGAAAATATGTGCTTAACGTCATGAACTCTCACTATATAACACTATATGAGAAACTACGTACTTAACTTCATGGAAACTAACGACACAACACAGTATGTGAAAATAATTGCTTAACATCTTCAAAACTATCAATACAGCATTGTGGTTGAAGCTACGTGCTTAACATAATGAGAACTTAACATATAACACTGTGTTAGAAACTACATTCTTAACTTCTTCAAAACTAACGATACAACACTGTGTGTGACACTATGTGCCTACCTTCATGAAATCTAACTATATAACACTATATGTGAAACTACGTACTTAACTTCATGAAAAGTAATGACCCAACACAGTATGTGAAACTACATTCTTAACTTCTTCAAAACTAACGATACAACACTGTGTGTGACGCTATGTGCTTACCTTCATGAAATCTAACTACATAACACTATATGAGAAACTACGTACTTAACTTCATGAAAACTAACGACACAACACAGTATGTGAAACAAAGTGCTTAACATCTTCAAAACTAATGATACAACATTGTGTGTGAAACTACATGATTAACTTCATGAAGGCTAACTATATAACACTATATGAGAATCCACGTACTTAACTTGATGAAAACTAACGATACAACACTGTGTGTGAAACAATGTGCTTAAGGTCATGAAATCTCACTTTATAACACTATATGAGAAACTACGTACCAAACTTCATGGAAACTAACGATACAAAACAGTATGTGAAACTAAGTGCTTAAATTCTTCAAAACTAATGATACAACATTGTGTGTGAAACTACATGCTTACCTTCATGAAATCTAAGTATATAACACTATATGAGAAACTACGTACTTAACTTCATGAAAAGTAATGACACAACACAGTATGTGAAACTAAGTGCTTAAGTTCTTCAAAACTAATGATACAACATTGTGTGTGAAACTACATGCTTACCTTCAAGAAATCTAACTATATAACACTATATGAGATACTACGTACTTAACATCATGAAAACGAACAACACAACACAGTATGTGAAACTAAGTGCTTAACTTCTTCAAAACTAATGATACAACATTGTGTGTGAAACTACATTCTTAACTTCATGAAATCTAACTATATAACACTATATGAGAATCCAGGTACTTAACTTGATGAAAACTAACGATACAACACTGTGTGTGAAACTATGTGCTTAAGGTCATGAAATCTCATTTTATAACACTATATGAGAAACTACGTACTTAACTACATGGAAACTAACGACACAACACAGTACGTGAAACTAAGTGCTCAACTTCTTCAAAACTAACAATACAGCATTGTGTTTGAAGCTACGTGCGTAACATAATGAGAACTTACCATACAACACTGTGTAAGAAACTACATTCTTAACTTCTTCAAAACTAACGATACAACACTGTGTGTGACACTATGTGCTTACCTTCATGAAATCTCACTATATAACACTATATGAGGTACCACGTACTTAACTTCATGAAAACGAACGACCCAACACAGTATGTGAAACTAAGTGCTTAACTTCTTCAAAACTAATGATACAACATTGTGTGTGAAACTACATGCTTACCTTCATGAGATCTAACTATATAAAACTATATGAGAATGCACGTACTTAACTTCATGAAAACTAACGATACAACACTGTGTGTGAAACTAGGTGCTTAACGTCATGAAATCTCACTATATAACACTATATGAGAAACTACTTACTTAATTTCATGGAAACTAATGACACAACACAGTATGTGAAAATAAGTGCTTAACATCTTCAAAACTATCAATACAGCATTGTGGTTGAAGCTACGTGCTTAACATAATGAGAACTTACCATATAACACTGTGTTAGAAACTACATTCTTAACTTCTTCAAACTAATGATACAACACTGTGTGTGACACTATGTGCCTACCTTCATGAAATCTAACTATATAACACTATATGAGAAACTACGTACTTAACTTCATGTAAAGTAATGGCACAACACAGTATGTGAAACTAAGTGCTTAACTTCTTCAAAACTAATGATACAACATTGTTTGTGAAACTACCTGCGTAACTTCATGAAATCTAACTATATAACACTATATGAGAATCCACGTACTTAACTTCATGAAAACTAACGATACAACACTGTGTATGAAACTATGTGCTTAACGTCATGAAATCTCACTATATAACACTATATGAGAAACTACGTACTAAACTTCATGGAAACTAACGATACAAAACAGTATGTGAAACTAAGTGCTTAAATTGTTCAAAACTAATGATACAACATTGTGTGTGAAACTACATGCTTACCTTCATGAAATCTTACTATATAACACTATATGAGATACTACGTACTTAACTTCATGAAAACGAACGACACAACACAGTATGTGAAACTAAGTGCTTAACTTCTTCAAAACTAAGGATACAACATTGTCTGTGAAACTACAGGCTTACCTTCATGGAATCTAACTATATAACACTATATGGGAAACTAGGTACTTCATGAAAACTAACGACACAACACAGTATGTGAACCTAAGTGCTTAACTTCATCATAACTAATGATACAACATTGTGTGTGAAACTACATGCTTAACTTCATGAAATCTAACTATATAAAACTATATTAGAATCCACGTACTTAACTTCATGAAAACTAACGATACAACACTGTGTGTGAAATGATATGCTGAACGTCATGAAATCTCACTATATAACACTATATGAGGTACCACGTACTTAACTTCATGGAAACTAACGACACAACACAGTATGTGAAACTAAGTGCTTAAATTCTTCAAAACTAATGATACAACATTGTGTGTGAAACTACATGCTTACTTTCATGAGATCTAACTGTATAACACTATATGAGAAACTACGTACTTAACTTCATGAAATCTAACGACACAACACAGTATATGAAACTAAGTACTTAGCTTCTTCAAAACTAATGATACAACATTGTGTGTGAAACTATATGCTTACCTTCATTGAATCTAACTATATAACACTATATGAGAAACTACGTACTTGATTTCATGAAAACTAACGACACAACAGAGTATGTGAAACTAAGTGCTTAACTTCTTCAAAACTAACAATACAGCAATGGGTTTGAAGCTACGTGCTTAACATAATGAGAACTTACCATATAACACTTTGTTAGAAACTACATTCTTAGCTTCTTCAAAACTAACGATACAACACTGTGTGCGACACTATGTGCTTACCTTCATGAAATCTAACTATATAACACTATATGAGAAACTACGTACTTAACTTCATGAAAAGTAATGACACAACACAGTATGTGAATCTACATTCTTAACTTCTTCAAAACTAACGATACAACACTGTGTGTGACGCTATGTGCTTACCTTCATGAAATCTAACTATATAACACTATATGCGAAACTACGTACTTAACTTCATGAAAACTAACGACACAACACAGTATGTGAAACTAAGTGCTTAACTTCTTCAAAACTAATGATACAACATTGTGTGTGAAACTACATGCTTAACTTCATGAAGGCTAACTATATAACACTATAGGAGAATCCACGTACTTAACTTCATGAAAACTAACGATACAACACTGTGTGTGAAACTATGTGCTTAACGTCATGAAATCTCACTATATAACACTATATGAGAAACTACGTACTAAACTTCAAGGAAACTAACGACACAACACAGTATGTGAAACTAAGTGCTTAAATTCTTCAAAACTCATGATACAACATTGTGTGTGAAACTACATGCTTACCTTCATGAAATCTAACTATATAACACTATATGAGAAACTATGTACTTAACTTCATGAAAAGTAATGACACAACTCAGTATGTGAAACTAAGTGCTTAACTTCTTCAAAACTAATGATACAACATTGTGTGTGAAACTACATGCTTACCTTCAAGAAATCTAACTATATAACACTATATGAGATACTACGTACTTAACTTCATGAAAACAAACGACACAACACTGTATGTGAAACTAAGTGCTTAACTTCTTCAAAACTAATGATATAACATTGTGTGTGAAACTACATGCTTAACTTCATGAAATCTAACTATATAACACTATATGAGAATCCACGTATTAACTTGATGAAAACTAATGATACAACACATTGTGTGAAGCTATGTGCTTAAGGTCATGAAATCTCACTTTATAACACTATATGAGAAACTACGTACTTAACTTCATGGAAACTAACGACACAACACAGTACGTGAAACTAAGTGCTTAACTTCTTCAAAACTAACAATACAGCATTTTGTTTGAAGCTACGTGCGTAACATAATGAGAACTTACCATATAACACTGTGTAAGAAACTACATTCTTAACTTCTTCAAAACTAATGATACAACACTGTGTGTGACACTATGTGCTTACCTTCATGAAATCTAACTATGTAACACTATATGAGAAACTACGTACTTAACTTCATGAAAACGAACGACCCAGCACAGTATGTGAAACTAAGTGCTTAACTTCCACAAAACTAATGATACAACATTGTGTGTGAAATTACAAGCTTACCTTCATGAAATCTGACTATATAACACTATATGAGAAACTACATACTTAACTTCATGAAAAGTAATGACACAACACAGTATGTGAAACTAAGTGCTTAACTTCTTCAACACTAACAATACAGCAATGTGTTTGAAGCTACGTGCTTAACATAATGAGAACTTACCATATAACACTGTGTTTGAAACTACATTCTTAACTTCTTCATAACTAATGATACAACACTGTGTGTGACACTATGTACCTACCTTCATGAAATCTAACTATATAACACTACATGAGAAACTACGTACTGCAATTCAGGAAAACGAACGACACAACACAGTATGTGAAACTAAGTGCTTAACTTCTTCAAAACAAATGATACAACATTGTGTGTGAAACTACATGCTTACCTTCATGAAATCTAACTCTATAATACTATATGAGAAACTACGTACTTAACTTCATGAAAACTAATGACACAACACAGGATGTGAAACTAAGTGCTTAACTTCTTCAAATCTAATGATACAACATTGTGTGTGAAACTACATGCTTAACTTCATGAAATCTAACTATATAAAATTATATGAGAATCCACGTACTTAACTTCATGAAAACTAACGATACAACACTGTGTGTGAAACTATGTGCTGAACGTCATGAAACCTCACTATATAACACTATATGAGAAACTACGTACTTAACTTCATTAAACTAACGACACAACACAGTATGTGAAACTAAGTGCTTAAAGTCTTCAAAACTAATGATACAACATTGTGTGTGAAACTACATGCTTACCTTCATGAGATCTAAATGTATAACACTATATGAGAAACTACGTACTTAATTTCATGAAAACTAATGACACAACACAGTATGTGAAACTAAGTGGTTAACTTCTTCAAAACTAACAATACAGCATTGTGTTTGAAACAACGTGCTTAACATAAGGAGAACTTACCATATAACACTGCGTTAGAAACTGCATTCTTAACTTCTTCAAAACTAACGATACAACACTGTGTGTGACACTATGTGTTTACCTTCATGAAATCTAACTATATAACACTATATGAGAAACTACGTACTTAACTTCATGGAAACTAACGACACAACACAATATGTGAAAATAAGTGCTTAACATCTTCAAAACTATCAAAACAGAATTGTGGTTGAAGCTACGTGCTTAACATAATGAGAACTTACCAAATAACACTGTGTTAGAAACTACCTTCCTAACT
This sequence comes from Mesocricetus auratus, assembly GCF_017639785.1. Lineage (NCBI taxonomy): Eukaryota > Metazoa > Chordata > Mammalia > Rodentia > Cricetidae > Mesocricetus > Mesocricetus auratus. The sequence goes on along the minus strand of NW_024434430.1, from coordinate 112,996 downwards.
TCTTCAAAACTAACGATATAACCCTGTGTGTGACACTATGTGCCTACCTTCATGAAATCTAACTATATAACACTATATGAGAAACTATGTACTTAACTTCATGAAAAGTAATGACACAACACAGTATGTGAAACTAAGTGCTTAACTTCTTCAAAACTAATGATACAACATTGTGTGTGAAACTAAGTGCTTAACTTCATGAAGGCTAACTATATAACACTATATGAGAATCCACGTACTTAACTTCATGAAAACTAACGATACAACACTGTGTGTGAAACTATGTGCATAACGTCATGAAATCTCACTATATAACACTATATGAGAAACTACGTACTTGATTTCATGAAAACTAACGACACAACAGAGTATGTGAAACTAAGTGCTTAACTTCTTCAAAACTAACAATACAGCAATGGGTTTGAAGCTACGTGCTTAACATAATGAGAACTTACCATATAACAATTTGTTAGAAACTACATTCTTAGCTTCTTCAAAACTAACGATACAACACTGTGTGCGACACTATGTGCTTACCTTCATGAAATCTAAGTATATAACACTATATGAGAAACTACGTACTTAACTTCATGAAAAGTAATGACACAACACAGTATGTGAATCTACATTCTTAACTTCTTCAAAACTAACGATACAACACTGTGTGTGACGCTATGTGCTTACCTTCATGAAATCTAACTATATAACACTATATGCGAAACTACGTACTTAACTTCATGAAAACTAACGACACAACACAGTATGTGAAACTAAGTGCTTAACTTCTTCAAAACTAATGATACAACATTGTGTGTGAAACTACATGCTTAACTTCATGAAGGCTAACTATATAACACTATAGGAGAATCCACGTACTTAACTTCATGAAAACTAACGATACAACACTGTGTGTGAAACTATGTGCTTAACGTCATGAAATCTCACTATATAACACTATATGAGAAACTACGTACTAAACTTCATGGAAACTAACGACACAACACAGTATGTGAAACTAAGTGCTTAAATTCTTCAAAACTCATGATACAACATTGTGTGTGAAACTACATGCTTACCTTCATGAAATCTAACTATATAACACTATATGAGAAACTATGTACTTAACTTCATGAAAAGTAATGACACAACTCAGTATGTGAAACTAAGTGCTTAACTTCTTCAAAACTAATGATACAACATTGTGTGTGAAACTACTTGCTTACCTTCAAGAAATCTAACTATATAACACTATATGAGATACTACGTACTTAACTTCATGAAAACAAACGACACAACACTGTATGTGAAACTAAGTGCTTAACTTCTTCAAAACTAATGATATAACATTGTGTGTGAAACTACATGCTTAACTTCATGAAATCTAACTATATAACACTATATGAGAATCCACGTATTAACTTGATGAAAACTAATGATACAACACAGTGTGTGAAGCTATGTGCTTAATGTCATGAAATCTCACTTTATAACACTATATGAGAAACTACGTACTTAACTTCATGGAAACTAACGACACAACACAGTACGTGAAACTAAGTGCTTAACTTCTACAAAACTAATGATACAACATTGTGTGTGAAATTACAAGCTTACCTTCATGAAATCTGACTATATAACACTATATGAGAAACTACGTACTTAACTTCATGGAAACTAACGACACAACACAGTACGTGAAACTAAGTGCTTAACTTCTTCAAAACTAACAATACAGCATTGTGTTTGAAGCTACGTGCGTAACATAATGAGAACTTACCATATAACACTGTGTAAGAAACTACATTCTTAACTTCTTCAAAACTGACGATACAACACTGTGTGTGACACTATGTGCTTACCTTCTTGAAATCTAACTATATAACACTATATGAGAAACTACGTACTTAACTTCATGAAAACGAACGACCCAACACAGTATGTGAAACTAAGTGCTTAACTTCTACAAAACTAATGATACAACATTGTGTGTGAAATTACAAGCTTACCTTCATGAAATCTGACTATATAACACTATATGAGAAACTACATACTTAACTTCATGAAAAAATATGACACAACACAGTATGTGAAACTAAGTGCTTAACTTCTTCAACACTAACAATACAGCATTGTGTTTGAAGCTACATGCTTAACATAATGAGAACTTACCATATAACACTGTGTTTGAAACTACATTCTTAACTTCTTCATAACTAACGATACAACACTGTGTGTGACACTATGTACCTACCTTCATGAAATCTAACTATGTAACACTACATGAGAAACTACGTACTGTAATTCAGGAAAACGAACGACACAACACAGTATGTGAAACTAAGTGCTTAACTTCTTCAAAACTAATGATACAACATTGTGTGTGAAACTACATGCTTACCTTCATGAAATCTAACTCTATAATACTATATGAGAAACTACGTACTTAACTTCATGAAAAGTAATGACTCAACACAGTATGTGAATCTACATTCTGAACTTCTTCAAAACTAACGATACAACACTGTGTGTGACGCTATGTGCTTACCTTCATGAAATCTAACTATATAACACTATATGCGAAACTACGTACTTAACTTCATGAAAACTAACGACACAACACAGTATGTGAAACTAAGTGCTTAACATCTTCAAAACTAATGATACAACATTGTGTGTGAAACTACATGCTTAACTTCATGAAGGCTAACTATATAACACTATATGAGAATCCACGTACTTAACTTCATGAAAACTAACGATACAACACTGTGTGTGAAACTATGTGCTTAACGTCATGAAATCTCACTATATAACACTATATGAGAAACTACGTACTAAACTTCATGGAAACTAACGACACAACACAGTATGTGAAACTAAGTGCTTATATTCTTCAAAACTCATGATACAACATTGTGTGTGAAACTACATGCTTACCTTCATGAAATCTAACTATATAACACTATATGAGAAACTATGTACTTAACTTCATGAAAAGTAATGACACAACTCAGTATGTGAAACTAAGTGCTTAACTTCTTCAAAACTAATGATACAACATTGTGTGTGAAACTACATGCTTACCTTCAAGAAATCTAACTATATAACACTATATGAGATACTACGTACTTAACTTCATGAAAACAAACGACACAACACTGTATGTGAAACTAAGTGCTTAACTTCTTCAAAACTAATGATATAACATTGTGTGTGAAACTACATGCTTAACTTCATGAAATCTAACTATATAACACTACATGAGAATCCACGTATTAACTTGATGAAAACTAATGATACAACACAGTGTGTGAAGCTATGTGCTTAAGGTCATGAAATCTCACTTTATAACACTATATGAGAAACTACGTACTTAACTTCATGGAAACTAACGACACAACACAGTACGTGAAACTAAGTGCTTAACTTCTTCAAAACTAACAATACAGCATTGTGTTTGAAGCTACGTGCGTAACATAATGAGAACTTACCATATAACACTGTGTAAGAAACTACATTCTTAACTTCTTCAAAACTAACGATACAACACTGTGTGTGACACTATGTGCTTACCTTCATGAAATCTAACTATATAACACTATATGAGAAACTACGTACTTAACTTCATGAAAACGAACGACCCAACACAGTATGTGAAACTAAGTGCTTAACTTCTACAAAACTAATGATACAACATTGTGTGTGAAATTACAAGCTTACCTTCATGAAATCTGACTATATAACACTATATGAGAAACTACATACTTAACTTCATGAAAACGAATGACACAACACAGTATGTGAAACTAAGTGCTTAACTTCTTCAACACTAACAATACAGCATTGTGTTTGAAGCTACGTGCTTAACATAATGAGAACTTACCATATAACACTGTGTTTGAAACTACATTCTTAACTTCTTCATAACTAACGATACAACACTGTGTGTGACACTATGTACCTACCTTCATGAAATCTAACTATATAACACTACATGAGAAACTACGTACTGTAATTCAGGAAAACGAACGACACAACACAGTATGTGAAACTAAGTGCTTAACTTCTTCAAAACTAATGATACAACATTGTGTGTGAAACTACATGCTTACCTTCATGATATCTAACTCTATAATACTAAATGAGAAACTACGTACTTAACTTCATGAAAACTAATGACACAACACAGAATGTGAAACTAAGTGCTTAATTCTTCAAAACAAATGATACAACATTGTGTGTGAAACTACATGCTTACCTTCATGAAATCTAACTCTATAATACTATATGAGAAACTACGTACTTAACTTCATGAAAACTAATGACACAACACAGGATGTGAAACTAAGTGCTTAACTTCTTCAAATCTAATGATACAACATTGTGTGTGAAACTACATGCTTAACTTCATGAAATCTAACTATATAAAATTATATGAGAATCCACGTACTTAACTTCATGAAAACTAACGATACAACACTGTGTGTGAAACTATGTGCTGAACGTCATGAAATCTCACTATATAACACTATATGAGAAACTACGTACTTAACTTCATTAAACTAACGACACAACACAGTATGTGAAACTAAGTGCTTAAAGTTCTTCAAAACTAATGATACAACATTGTGTGTGAAACTACATGCTTACCTTCATGAGATCTAAATGTATAACACTATATGAGAAACTACGTACTTAATTTCATGAAAACTAATGACACAACACAGTATGTGAAACTAAGTGGTTAACTTCTTCAAAACTAACAATACAGCATTGTGTTTGAAACAACGTGCTTAACATAAGGAGAACTTACCATATAACACTGCGTTAGAAACTACATTCTTAACTTCTTCAAAACTAACGATACAACACTGTGTGTGACACTATGTGCTTACCTTCATGAAATCTAACTATATAACACTATATGAGAAACTACGTACTTAACTTCATGGAAACTAACGACACAACACAATATGTGAAAATAAGTGCTTAACATCTTCAAAACTATCAAAACAGAATTGTGGTTGAAGCTACGTGCTTAACATAATGAGAACTTACCAAATAACACTGTGTTAGAAACTACCTTCCTAACTTCTTCAAAACTAACGATACAACACTGTGTGTGACACTATGTGCCTACCTTCATGAAATCTAACTATATAACACTATATGAGAAACTATGTACTTAACTTCATGAAAAGTAATGACACAACACAGTATGTGAAACTAAGTGCTTAACTTCTTCAAAACTAATGATACAACATTGTGTGTGAAACTAAGTGCTTAACTTCATGAAGGCTAACTATATAACACTATATGAGAATCCACGTACTTAACTTCATGAAAACTAACGATACAACACTGTGTGTGAAACTATGTGCATAACGTCATGAAATCTCACTATATAACACTATATGAGAAACTACGTACTTGATTTCATGAAAACTAACGACACAACAGAGTATGTGAAACTAAGTGCTTAACTTCTTCAAAACTAACAATACAGCAATGGGTTTGAAGCTACGTGCTTAACATAATGAGAACTTACCATATAACAATTTGTTAGAAACTACATTCTTAGCTTCTTCAAAACTAACGATACAACACTGTGTGCGACACTATGTGCTTACCTTCATGAAATCTAAGTATATAACACTATATGAGAAACTACGTACTTAACTTCATGAAAAGTAATGACACAACACAGTATGTGAATCTACATTCTTAACTTCTTCAAAACTAACGATACAACACTGTGTGTGACGCTATGTGCTTACCTTCATGAAATCTAACTATATAACACTATATGCGAAACTACGTACTTAACTTCATGAAAACTAACGACACAACACAGTATGTGAAACTAAGTGCTTAACTTCTTCAAAACTAATGATACAACATTGTGTGTGAAACTACATGCTTAACTTCATGAAGGCTAACTATATAACACTATATGAGAATCCACGTACTTAACTTCATGAAAACTAACGATACAACACTGTGTGTGAAACTATGTGCTTAACGTCATGAAATCTCACTATATAACACTATATGAGAAACTACGTACTAAACTTCATGGAAACTAACGACACAACACAGTATGTGAAACTAAGTGCTTAAATTCTTCAAAACTAATGATACAACATTGTGTGTGAAACTACATGCTTACCTTCATGAAATCTAACTATATAACACTATATGAGAAACTACGTACTTAACTTCATGAAAAGTAATGACACAACACAGTATGTGAAACTAAGTGCTTAACTTCTTCAAAACTAATGATACAACATTGTGTGTGAAACTACATGCTTACCTTCAAGAAATCTAACTATATAACACTACATGAGAAACTACGTACTGCAATTCAGGAAAACGAACGACACAACACAGTATGTGAAACTAAGTGCTTAACTTCTTCAAAACAAATGATACAACATTGTGTGTGAAACTACATGCTTACCTTCATGAAATCTAACTCTATAATACTATATGAGAAACTACGTACTTAACTTCATGAAAACTAATGACACAACACAGGATGTGAAACTAAGTGCTTAACTTCTTCAAATCTAATGATACAACATTGTGTGTGAAACTACATGCTTAACTTCATGAAATCTAACTATATAAAATTATATGAGAATCCACGTACTTAACTTCATGAAAACTAACGATACAACACTGTGTGTGAAACTATGTGCTGAACGTCATGAAACCTCACTATATAACACTATATGAGAAACTACGTACTTAACTTCATTAAACTAACGACACAACACAGTATGTGAAACTAAGTGCTTAAAGTCTTCAAAACTAATGATACAACATTGTGTGTGAAACTACATGCTTACCTTCATGAGATCTAAATGTATAACACTATATGAGAAACTACGTACTTAATTTCATGAAAACTAATGACACAACACAGTATGTGAAACTAAGTGGTTAACTTCTTCAAAACTAACAATACAGCATTGTGTTTGAAACAACGTGCTTAACATAAGGAGAACTTACCATATAACACTGCGTTAGAAACTGCATTCTTAACTTCTTCAAAACTAACGATACAACACTGTGTGTGACACTATGTGTTTACCTTCATGAAATCTAACTATATAACACTATATGAGAAACTACGTACTTAACTTCATGGAAACTAACGACACAACACAATATGTGAAAATAAGTGCTTAACATCTTCAAAACTATCAAAACAGAATTGTGGTTGAAGCTACGTGCTTAACATAATGAGAACTTACCAAATAACACTGTGTTAGAAACTACCTTCCTAACTTCTTCAAAACTAACGATATAACCCTGTGTGTGACACTATGTGCCTACCTTCATGAAATCTAACTATATAACACTATATGAGAAACTATGTACTTAACTTCATGAAAAGTAATGACACAACACAGTATGTGAAACTAAGTGCTTAACTTCTTCAAAACTAATGATACAACATTGTGTGTGAAACTACAGTGCTTAACTTCATGAAGGCTAACTATATAACACTATATGAGAATCCACGTACTTAACTTCATGAAAACTAACGATACAACACTGTGTGTGAAACTATGTGCATAACGTCATGAAATCTCACTATATAACACTATATGAGAAACTACGTACTTGATTTCATGAAAACTAACGACACAACAGAGTATGTGAAACTAAGTGCTTAACTTCTTCAAAACTAACAATACAGCAATGGGTTTGAAGCTACGTGCTTAACATAATGAGAACTTACCATATAACAATTTGTTAGAAACTACATTCTTAGCTTCTTCAAAACTAACGATACAACACTGTGTGCGACACTATGTGCTTACCTTCATGAAATCTAAGTATATAACACTATATGAGAAACTACGTACTTAACTTCATGAAAAGTAATGACACAACACAGTATGTGAATCTACATTCTTAACTTCTTCAAAACTAACGATACAACACTGTGTGTGACGCTATGTGCTTACCTTCATGAAATCTAACTATATAACACTATATGCGAAACTACGTACTTAACTTCATGAAAACTAACGACACAACACAGTATGTGAAACTAAGTGCTTAACTTCTTCAAAACTAATGATACAACATTGTGTGTGAAACTACATGCTTAACTTCATGAAGGCTAACTATATAACACTATAGGAGAATCCACGTACTTAACTTCATGAAAACTAACGATACAACACTGTGTGTGAAACTATGTGCTTAACGTCATGAAATCTCACTATATAACACTATATGAGAAACTACGTACTAAACTTCATGGAAACTAACGACACAACACAGTATGTGAAACTAAGTGCTTAAATTCTTCAAAACTCATGATACAACATTGTGTGTGAAACTACATGCTTACCTTCATGAAATCTAACTATATAACACTATATGAGAAACTATGTACTTAACTTCATGAAAAGTAATGACACAACTCAGTATGTGAAACTAAGTGCTTAACTTCTTCAAAACTAATGATACAACATTGTGTGTGAAACTACTTGCTTACCTTCAAGAAATCTAACTATATAACACTATATGAGATACTACGTACTTAACTTCATGAAAACAAACGACACAACACTGTATGTGAAACTAAGTGCTTAACTTCTTCAAAACTAATGATATAACATTGTGTGTGAAACTACATGCTTAACTTCATGAAATCTAACTATATAACACTATATGAGAATCCACGTATTAACTTGATGAAAACTAATGATACAACACAGTGTGTGAAGCTATGTGCTTAATGTCATGAAATCTCACTTTATAACACTATATGAGAAACTACGTACTTAACTTCATGGAAACTAACGACACAACACAGTACGTGAAACTAAGTGCTTAACTTCTACAAAACTAATGATACAACATTGTGTGTGAAATTACAAGCTTACCTTCATGAAATCTGACTATATAACACTATATGAGAAACTACGTACTTAACTTCATGGAAACTAACGACACAACACAGTACGTGAAACTAAGTGCTTAACTTCTTCAAAACTAACAATACAGCATTGTGTTTGAAGCTACGTGCGTAACATAATGAGAACTTACCATATAACACTGTGTAAGAAACTACATTCTTAACTTCTTCAAAACTGACGATACAACACTGTGTGTGACACTATGTGCTTACCTTCTTGAAATCTAACTATATAACACTATATGAGAAACTACGTACTTAACTTCATGAAAACGAACGACCCAACACAGTATGTGAAACTAAGTGCTTAACTTCTACAAAACTAATGATACAACATTGTGTGTGAAATTACAAGCTTACCTTCATGAAATCTGACTATATAACACTATATGAGAAACTACATACTTAACTTCATGAAAAAATATGACACAACACAGTATGTGAAACTAAGTGCTTAACTTCTTCAACACTAACAATACAGCATTGTGTTTGAAGCTACATGCTTAACATAATGAGAACTTACCATATAACACTGTGTTTGAAACTACATTCTTAACTTCTTCATAACTAACGATACAACACTGTGTGTGACACTATGTACCTACCTTCATGAAATCTAACTATGTAACACTACATGAGAAACTACGTACTGTAATTCAGGAAAACGAACGACACAACACAGTATGTGAAACTAAGTGCTTAACTTCTTCAAAACTAATGATACAACATTGTGTGTGAAACTACATGCTTACCTTCATGAAATCTAACTCTATAATACTATATGAGAAACTACGTACTTAACTTCATGAAAAGTAATGACTCAACACAGTATGTGAATCTACATTCTGAACTTCTTCAAAACTAACGATACAACACTGTGTGTGACGCTATGTGCTTACCTTCATGAAATCTAACTATATAACACTATATGCGAAACTACGTACTTAACTTCATGAAAACTAACGACACAACACAGTATGTGAAACTAAGTGCTTAACATCTTCAAAACTAATGATACAACATTGTGTGTGAAACTACATGCTTAACTTCATGAAGGCTAACTATATAACACTATATGAGAATCCACGTACTTAACTTCATGAAAACTAACGATACAACACTGTGTGTGAAACTATGTGCTTAACGTCATGAAATCTCACTATATAACACTATATGAGAAACTACGTACTAAACTTCATGGAAACTAACGACACAACACAGTATGTGAAACTAAGTGCTTATATTCTTCAAAACTCATGATACAACATTGTGTGTGAAACTACATGCTTACCTTCATGAAATCTAACTATATAACACTATATGAGAAACTATGTACTTAACTTCATGAAAAGTAATGACACAACTCAGTATGTGAAACTAAGTGCTTAACTTCTTCAAAACTAATGATACAACATTGTGTGTGAAACTACATGCTTACCTTCAAGAAATCTAACTATATAACACTATATGAGATACTACGTACTTAACTTCATGAAAACAAACGACACAACACTGTATGTGAAACTAAGTGCTTAACTTCTTCAAAACTAATGATATAACATTGTGTGTGAAACTACATGCTTAACTTCATGAAATCTAACTATATAACACTACATGAGAATCCACGTATTAACTTGATGAAAACTAATGATACAACACAGTGTGTGAAGCTATGTGCTTAAGGTCATGAAATCTCACTTTATAACACTATATGAGAAACTACGTACTTAACTTCATGGAAACTAACGACACAACACAGTACGTGAAACTAAGTGCTTAACTTCTTCAAAACTAACAATACAGCATTGTGTTTGAAGCTACGTGCGTAACATAATGAGAACTTACCATATAACACTGTGTAAGAAACTACATTCTTAACTTCTTCAAAACTAACGATACAACACTGTGTGTGACACTATGTGCTTACCTTCATGAAATCTAACTATATAACACTATATGAGAAACTACGTACTTAACTTCATGAAAACGAACGACCCAACACAGTATGTGAAACTAAGTGCTTAACTTCTACAAAACTAATGATACAACATTGTGTGTGAAATTACAAGCTTACCTTCATGAAATCTGACTATATAACACTATATGAGAAACTACATACTTAACTTCATGAAAACGAATGACACAACACAGTATGTGAAACTAAGTGCTTAACTTCTTCAACACTAACAATACAGCATTGTGTTTGAAGCTACGTGCTTAACATAATGAGAACTTACCATATAACACTGTGTTTGAAACTACATTCTTAACTTCTTCATAACTAACGATACAACACTGTGTGTGACACTATGTACCTACCTTCATGAAATCTAACTATATAACACTACATGAGAAACTACGTACTGTAATTCAGGAAAACGAACGACACAACACAGTATGTGAAACTAAGTGCTTAACTTCTTCAAAACTAATGATACAACATTGTGTGTGAAACTACATGCTTACCTTCATGATATCTAACTCTATAATACTAAATGAGAAACTACGTACTTAACTTCATGAAAACTAATGACACAACACAGAATGTGAAACTAAGTGCTTAATTCTTCAAATCTAATGATACAACATTGTGTGTGAAACTACATGCTTAACTTCATGAAATCTAACTATATAAAATTATATGAGAATCCACGTACTTAACTTCATGAAAACTAACGATACAACACTGTGTGTGAAACTATGTGCTGAACGTCATGAAATCTCACTATATAACACTATATGAGAAACTACGTACTGAACTTCATTAAACTAACGACACAACACAGTATGTGAAACTAAGTGCTTAAGTTCTTCAAAACTAATGATACAACATTGTGTGTGAAACTACATGCTTACCTTCATGAGATCTAAATGTATAACACTATATGAGAAACTACGTACTTAATTTCATGAAAACTAATGACACAACACAGTATGTGAAACTAAGTGGTTAACTTCTTCAAAATTAACAATACAGCATTGTGTTTGAAACAACGTGCTTAACATAAGGAGAACTTACCATATAACACTGCGTTAGAAACTACATTCTTAACTTCTTCAAAACTAACGATACAACACTGTGTGTGACACTATGTGCTTACCTTCATGAAATCTAACTATATAACACTATATGAGAAACTACGTACTTAACTTCATGGAAACTAACGACACAACACAATATGTGAAAATAAGTGCTTAACATCTTCAAAACTATCAAAACAGAATTGTGGTTGAAGCTACGTGCTTAACATAATGAGAACTTACCAAATAACACTGTGTTAGGAACTACCTTCCTAACTTCTTCAAAACTAACGATACAACACTGTGTGTGACACTATGTGCCTACCTTCATGAAATCTAACTATATAACACTATATGAGAAACTATGTACTTAACTTCATGAAAAGTAATGACACAACACAGTATGTGAAACTAAGTGCTTAACTTCTTCAAAACTAATGATACAACATTGTGTGTGAAACTACATGCTTACCTTCTTGAAATCTCACTATATAACACTATATGAGAAACTAGGTACTTAACTTCATGAAAAGTAATGACACAACACATTATGTGAAACTAAGTGCTTAACTTCTTCAAAACTAATGATACAACATTGTGTGTGAAACTACCTGCTTAACATCATGAAATCTGGCTATATAACACTATATGAGAATCCACGTACTTAACTTCATGAAAACTAACGATACAACACTGTGTGTGAAACTATGTGCTTAACGTCATGAAATCTCACTATATAACACTATATGAGAAACTACGTACTAAACTTCATGGAAACTAACGATACAAAACAGTATGTGAAACTAAGTGCTTAAATTCTTCAAAACTAATGATACAACATTGTGTGTGAAACTACATGCTTACCTTCATGAAATCTATCTATATAACACTATATGAGAAACTACGTACTTAACTTCATGAAAAGTAATGAAACAACACAGTATGTGAAACTAAGTGCTTAAGTTCTTCAAAACTAATGATACAACATTGTGTGTGAAACTACATGCTTACCTTCAAGAAATCTAACTATATAACACTATATGAGATACTGCGTACTTAACTTCATGAAAACGAACGACACAACACAGTATGTGAAACTAAGTGCTTAACTTCTTCAAAACTAATGAAACAGCAATGTCTGTGAAACTACAGGCTTACCTTCATGAAATCTAACTATATAACACTATATGGGAAACTAGGTACTTCATGAAAACTAACGACACAACACAGTATGTGAACCTAAGTGCTTAACTTCATCATAACTAATGATACAACATTGTGTGTGAAACTACATGCTTAACTTCATGAAATCTAACTATATAACACTATATGAGAATCCACGTACTTAACTTCATTAAAACTAACGATACAACACTGTGTGTGAAACTATGTGCTTAAAGTCATGAAATCTCACTATATAACACTATATGAGAAAGTACGTACTTAACTTCATGGAAACTAACGACACACCACAGTGTGTGAAACTAAGTGCTTAACTTCTTCAAAACTAACAATACAGCATTGTTTTTGAAACTACGTGCTTAACATAATGAGAACTTACCATATAACACTGTGTTAGAAACTACTTTCTTAACTTCTTCAAAACTAACGATACAACACTGTGTGTGACACTATGTGCTTACCTTCATGAAATCTAACTATGTAACACTATATGAGAAACTACGTACTTAACTTCATGAAAACTAACGACACAACACAGTATGTGAAACTAAGTGCTTAACATCATCAAAAGTAATGATACAACATTGTGTGTGAAACTAAATGCGTAACTTCATGAAATCTAACTATATAAAACTATATGAGAATCCACGTACTTAACTTCATGAAAACTAACTATACAACACTGTGTGTGAAACTATGTGCTGAACGTCATGAAATCTCACTATATAACACTATATGAGAAACTACGTACTTAACTTCATGGAAACAAACGACACAACACAGTATGTGAAACTAAGTGCTTAACTTCTTCAAAACTAATGATACAACATTGTGTGTGAAACTACATGCTTAACTTCATGAAATCTAACTATATAACACTATATGAGAATCCACGTACTTAACTTGATGAAAACTAATGATACAACACAGTGTGTGAAGGTATGTGCTTAAGGTCATGAAATCTCACTTTATAACACTATATGAGAAACTACGTACTTAACTTCATGGAAACTAACGACACAACACAGTAAGTGAAACTAAGTGCTTAACTTCTTCAAAACTAACAATACAGCATTGTGTTTGAAGCTACGTGCGTAACATAATGAGAACTTACCATATAACACTGTGTAAGAAACTACATTCTTAACTTCTTCAAAACTAACGATACAACACTGTGTGTGACACAATGTGCTTTCCTTCATGAAATCTAACTATATAACACTATATGAGAAACTACGTACTTAACTTCATGAAAACGAACGACCCAACACAGTATGTGAAACTAAGTGCTTAACTTCTACAAAACTAATGATACAACATTGTGTGTGAAATTACAAGCTTACCTTCATGATCTCTGACTATATAACACTATATGAGAAACTACACACTTAACTTCATGAAAACGAATGACACAACACAGTATGTGAAACTAAGTGCTTAACTTCTTCAACACTAACAATACAGCATTGTGTTTGAAGCTATGTGCTTAACATAATGAGAACTTACCATATAACACTGTGTTTGAAACTACATTCTTAACTTCTTCATAACTAACGATACAACACTGTGTGTGACACTATGTACCTACCTTCATGAAATCTAACTATATAACACTACATGAGAAACTACGTACTGTAATTCAGGAAAACGAACGACACAACACAGTATGTGAAACTAAGTGCTTAACTTCTTCAAAACTAATGATACAACATTGTGTGTGAAACTACATGCTTACCTTCATGAAATCTAACTCTATAATACTATATGAGAAACTACGTACTTAACTTCATGAAAAGTAATGACACAACACACTATGTGAATCTACATTCTTAACTTCTTCAAAACTAACGATACAACACTGTGTGTGACGCTATGTGCTTACCTTCATGAAATCTAACTATATAACACTATATGAGAAACTACGTACTTAACTTCATGAAAACTAACGACACAACACAGTATGTGAAACTAAGTGCTTAACTTCTTCAAAAAATGATACAACATTGTGTGTGAAACTACATGCTTAACTTCATGAAATCTAACTATATAACACTATATGAGAATCCACGTATTAACTTGATGAAAACTAATGATACAACACAGTGTGTGAAGCTATGTGCTTAATGTCATGAAATCTCACTTTATAACACTATATGAGAAACTACGTACTTAACTTCATGGAAACTAACGACACAACACAGTACGTGAAACTAAGTGCTTAACTTCTACAAAACTAATGATACAACATTGTGTGTGAAATTACAAGCTTACCTTCATGAAATCTGACTATATAACACTATATGAGAAACTACGTACTTAACTTCATGGAAACTAACGACACAACACAGTACGTGAAACTAAGTGCTTAACTTCTTCAAAACTAACAATACAGCATTGTGTTTGAAGCTACGTGCGTAACATAATGAGAACTTACCATATAACACTGTGTAAGAAACTACATTCTTAACTTCTTCAAAACTGACGATACAACACTGTGTGTGACACTATGTGCTTACCTTCTTGAAATCTAACTATATAACACTATATGAGAAACTACGTACTTAACTTCATGAAAACGAACGACCCAACACAGTATGTGAAACTAAGTGCTTAACTTCTACAAAACTAATGATACAACATTGTGTGTGAAATTACAAGCTTACCTTCATGAAATCTGACTTTATAACACTATATGAGAAACTACATACTTAACTTCATGAAAAAATATGACACAACACAGTATGTGAAACTAAGTGCTTAACTTCTTCAACACTAACAATACAGCATTGTGTTTGAAGCTACATGCTTAACATAATGAGAACTTACCATATAACACTGTGTTTGAAACTACATTCTTAACTTCTTCATAACTAACGATACAACACTGTGTGTGACACTATGTACCTACCTTCATGAAATCTAACTATGTAACACTACATGAGAAACTACGTACTGTAATTCAGGAAAACGAACGACACAACACAGTATGTGAAACTAAGTGCTTAACTTCTTCAAAACTAATGATACAACATTGTGTGTGAAACTACATGCTTACCTTCATGAAATCTAACTCTATAATACTATATGAGAAACTACGTACTTAACTTCATGAAAAGTAATGACACAACACAGTATGTGAATCTACATTCTGAACTTCTTCAAAACTAACGATACAACACTGTGTGTGACGCTATGTGCTTACCTTCATGAAATCTAACTATATAACACTATATGCGAAACTACGTACTTAACTTCATGAAAACTAACGACACAACACAGTATGTGAAACTAAGTGCTTAACATCTTCAAAACTAATGATACAACATTGTGTGTGAAACTACATGCTTAACTTCATGAAGGCTAACTATATAACACTATATGAGAATCCACGTACTTAACTTCATGAAAACTAACGATACAACACTGTGTGTGAAACTATGTGCTTAACGTCATGAAATCTCACTATATAACACTATATGAGAAACTACGTACTAAACTTCATGGAAACTAACGACACAACACAGTATGTGAAACTAAGTGCTTATATTCTTCAAAACTCATGATACAACATTGTGTGTGAAACTACATGCTTACCTTCATGAAATCTAACTATATAACACTATATGAGAAACTATGTACTTAACTTCATGAAAAGTAATGACACAACTCAGTATGTGAAACTAAGTGCTTAACTTCTTCAAAACTAATGATACAACATTGTGTGTGAAACTACATGCTTACCTTCAAGAAATCTAACTATATAACACTATATGAGATACTACGTACTTAACTTCATGAAAACAAACGACACAACACTGTATGTGAAACTAAGTGCTTAACTTCTTCAAAACTAATGATATAACATTGTGTGTGAAACTACATGCTTAACTTCATGAAATCTAACTATATAACACTACATGAGAATCCACGTATTAACTTGATGAAAACTAATGATACAACACAGTGTGTGAAGCTATGTGCTTAAGGTCATGAAATCTCACTTTATAACACTATATGAGAAACTACGTACTTAACTTCATGGAAACTAACGACACAACACAGTACGTGAAACTAAGTGCTTAACTTCTTCAAAACTAACAATACAGCATTGTGTTTGAAGCTACGTGCGTAACATAATGAGAACTTACCATATAACACTGTGTAAGAAACTACATTCTTAACTTCTTCAAAACTAACGATACAACACTGTGTGTGACACTATGTGCTTACCTTCATGAAATCTAACTATATAACACTATATGAGAAACTACGTACTTAACTTCATGAAAACGAACGACCCAACACAGTATGTGAAACTAAGTGCTTAACTTCTACAAAACTAATGATACAACATTGTGTGTGAAATTACAAGCTTACCTTCATGAAATCTGACTATATAACACTATATGAGAAACTACATACTTAACTTCATGAAAACGAATGACACAACACAGTATGTGAAACTAAGTGCTTAACTTCTTCAACACTAACAATACAGCATTGTGTTTGAAGCTACGTGCTTAACATAATGAGAACTTACCATATAACACTGTGTTTGAAACTACATTCTTAACTTCTTCATAACTAACGATACAACACTGTGTGTGACACTATGTACCTACCTTCATGAAATCTAACTATATAACACTACATGAGAAACTACGTACTGTAATTCAGGAAAACGAACGACACAACACAGTATGTGAAACTAAGTGCTTAACTTCTTCAAAACTAATGATACAACATTGTGTGTGAAACTACATGCTTACCTTCATGATATCTAACTCTATAATACTAAATGAGAAACTACGTACTTAACTTCATGAAAACTAATGACACAACACAGAATGTGAAACTAAGTGCTTAATTCTTCAAATCTAATGATACAACATTGTGTGTGAAACTACATGCTTAACTTCATGAAATCTAACTATATAAAATTATATGAGAATCCACGTACTTAACTTCATGAAAACTAACGATACAACACTGTGTGTGAAACTATGTGCTGAACGTCATGAAATCTCACTATATAACACTATATGAGAAACTACGTACTGAACTTCATTAAACTAACGACACAACACAGTATGTGAAACTAAGTGCTTAAGTTCTTCAAAACTAATGATACAACATTGTGTGTGAAACTACATGCTTACCTTCATGAGATCTAAATGTATAACACTATATGAGAAACTACGTACTTAATTTCATGAAAACTAATGACACAACACAGTATGTGAAACTAAGTGGTTAACTTCTTCAAAATTAACAATACAGCATTGTGTTTGAAACAACGTGCTTAACATAAGGAGAACTTACCATATAACACTGCGTTAGAAACTACATTCTTAACTTCTTCAAAACTAACGATACAACACTGTGTGTGACACTATGTGCTTACCTTCATGAAATCTAACTATATAACACTATATGAGAAACTACGTACTTAACTTCATGGAAACTAACGACACAACACAATATGTGAAAATAAGTGCTTAACATCTTCAAAACTATCAAAACAGAATTGTGGTTGAAGCTACGTGCTTAACATAATGAGAACTTACCAAATAACACTGTGTTAGGAACTACCTTCCTAACTTCTTCAAAACTAACGATACAACACTGTGTGTGACACTATGTGCCTACCTTCATGAAATCTAACTATATAACACTATATGAGAAACTATGTACTTAACTTCATGAAAAGTAATGACACAACACAGTATGTGAAACTAAGTGCTTAACTTCTTCAAAACTAATGATACAACATTGTGTGTGAAACTACATGCTTACCTTCTTGAAATCTCACTATATAACACTATATGAGAAACTAGGTACTTAACTTCATGAAAAGTAATGACACAACACATTATGTGAAACTAAGTGCTTAACTTCTTCAAAACTAATGATACAACATTGTGTGTGAAACTACCTGCTTAACATCATGAAATCTGGCTATATAACACTATATGAGAATCCACGTACTTAACTTCATGAAAACTAACGATACAACACTGTGTGTGAAACTATGTGCTTAACGTCATGAAATCTCACTATATAACACTATATGAGAAACTACGTACTAAACTTCATGGAAACTAACGATACAAAACAGTATGTGAAACTAAGTGCTTAAATTCTTCAAAACTAATGATACAACATTGTGTGTGAAACTACATGCTTACCTTCATGAAATCTATCTATATAACACTATATGAGAAACTACGTACTTAACTTCATGAAAAGTAATGAAACAACACAGTATGTGAAACTAAGTGCTTAAGTTCTTCAAAACTAATGATACAACATTGTGTGTGAAACTACATGCTTACCTTCAAGAAATCTAACTATATAACACTATATGAGATACTGCGTACTTAACTTCATGAAAACGAACGACACAACACAGTATGTGAAACTAAGTGCTTAACTTCTTCAAAACTAATGAAACAGCAATGTCTGTGAAACTACAGGCTTACCTTCATGAAATCTAACTATATAACACTATATGGGAAACTAGGTACTTCATGAAAACTAACGACACAACACAGTATGTGAACCTAAGTGCTTAACTTCATCATAACTAATGATACAACATTGTGTGTGAAACTACATGCTTAACTTCATGAAATCTAACTATATAACACTATATGAGAATCCACGTACTTAACTTCATTAAAACTAACGATACAACACTGTGTGTGAAACTATGTGCTTAAAGTCATGAAATCTCACTATATAACACTATATGAGAAAGTACGTACTTAACTTCATGGAAACTAACGACACACCACAGTGTGTGAAACTAAGTGCTTAACTTCTTCAAAACTAACAATACAGCATTGTTTTTGAAACTACGTGCTTAACATAATGAGAACTTACCATATAACACTGTGTTAGAAACTACTTTCTTAACTTCTTCAAAACTAACGATACAACACTGTGTGTGACACTATGTGCTTACCTTCATGAAATCTAACTATGTAACACTATATGAGAAACTACGTACTTAACTTCATGAAAACTAACGACACAACACAGTATGTGAAACTAAGTGCTTAACATCATCAAAAGTAATGATACAACATTGTGTGTGAAACTAAATGCGTAACTTCATGAAATCTAACTATATAAAACTATATGAGAATCCACGTACTTAACTTCATGAAAACTAACTATACAACACTGTGTGTGAAACTATGTGCTGAACGTCATGAAATCTCACTATATAACACTATATGAGAAACTACGTACTTAACTTCATGGAAACAAACGACACAACACAGTATGTGAAACTAAGTGCTTAACTTCTTCAAAACTAATGATACAACATTGTGTGTGAAACTACATGCTTAACTTCATGAAATCTAACTATATAACACTATATGAGAATCCACGTACTTAACTTGATGAAAACTAATGATACAACACAGTGTGTGAAGGTATGTGCTTAAGGTCATGAAATCTCACTTTATAACACTATATGAGAAACTACGTACTTAACTTCATGGAAACTAACGACACAACACAGTAAGTGAAACTAAGTGCTTAACTTCTTCAAAACTAACAATACAGCATTGTGTTTGAAGCTACGTGCGTAACATAATGAGAACTTACCATATAACACTGTGTAAGAAACTACATTCTTAACTTCTTCAAAACTAACGATACAACACTGTGTGTGACACAATGTGCTTTCCTTCATGAAATCTAACTATATAACACTATATGAGAAACTACGTACTTAACTTCATGAAAACGAACGACCCAACACAGTATGTGAAACTAAGTGCTTAACTTCTACAAAACTAATGATACAACATTGTGTGTGAAATTACAAGCTTACCTTCATGATCTCTGACTATATAACACTATATGAGAAACTACACACTTAACTTCATGAAAACGAATGACACAACACAGTATGTGAAACTAAGTGCTTAACTTCTTCAACACTAACAATACAGCATTGTGTTTGAAGCTATGTGCTTAACATAATGAGAACTTACCATATAACACTGTGTTTGAAACTACATTCTTAACTTCTTCATAACTAACGATACAACACTGTGTGTGACACTATGTACCTACCTTCATGAAATCTAACTATATAACACTACATGAGAAACTACGTACTGTAATTCAGGAAAACGAACGACACAACACAGTATGTGAAACTAAGTGCTTAACTTCTTCAAAACTAATGATACAACATTGTGTGTGAAACTACATGCTTACCTTCATGAAATCTAACTCTATAATACTATATGAGAAACTACGTACTTAACTTCATGAAAAGTAATGACACAACACACTATGTGAATCTACATTCTTAACTTCTTCAAAACTAACGATACAACACTGTGTGTGACGCTATGTGCTTACCTTCATGAAATCTAACTATATAACACTATATGAGAAACTACGTACTTAACTTCATGAAAACTAACGACACAACACAGTATGTGAAACTAAGTGCTTAACTTCTTCAAAAAATGATACAACATTGTGTGTGAAACTACATGCTTAACTTCATGAAATCTAACTATATAACACTATATGAGAATCCACGTACTTAAATTCATGAAAACTAATGATACAACACTGTGTGTGAAACTATGTGCTTAACGTCATGAAATATCACTATATAACACTATATGAGAAACTACGTACTAAACTTCATGGAAACTAACGACACAACAGAGTATGTGAAACTAAGTGCTTACGTTCTTCAAAACTAATGATACAACATTGTGTGTGAAACTACATGCTTACCTTCAAGAAATCTAACTATATAACACTATATGAGATACTACGTACTTAACTTCATGAAAACAAACGACACAACACTGTATGTGAAACTAAGTGCTTAACTTCTTCAAAACTAATGATACAACATTGTGTGTGAAACTACATGCTTAACTTCATGAAGGCTAACTATATAACACTATATGAGAATCCACGTACTTAACTTCATGAAAACTAACGATACAACACTGTGTGTGAAACTATGTGCTTACCTTCATGAAATCTCACTATATAACACTATATGAGAAACTACGTACTTAACTTCATGGAAACTAACGACACAACACAGTATGTGAACCTAAGTGCTTAACTTCTTCAAAACTAAGTATACAGCATTGTGTTTGAAGCTAAGTGCTTAATATAATGAGAACTTACGATATAAAACTGTGTTAGAAACTACATTCTTAACTTCTTCAAAACTACCGATACAACACTGTGTGTGACACTATGTGCTTTCCTTCATGAAATCTAACTATATAACACTATAAGAGAAACTACATACTTAACTTCATAAAACGAACAACACAACACAGTGTGTGAAACTAAATGCTTAACTTCTTCAAAACTAATTATACAACATTGTGTGTGAAACTACATGCTTACCTTCATGTAATTTAACTATATAACACTATATGAGAAACCAGGTACTTCATGAAAACTGATGACACAACACAGTATGTGAAACTAAGTGCTTAACATCTTCAAAACTAATGTACAACATTGTGTGTGAAACTACATGCTTAACTTCATGAAATCTCACTATATAACACTATATGAGAAACTACGTACTTAACTTCATGAAAAGTAACGACACAACACAGTATGTGAAACTAAGTGCTTAACTTCTTCAAAACTACTGACACATTGTGTGTGAAAGTACACGCTTACCTTCATGAAATCTCACTTTATAACACTATATGAGAAACTACGTACTTAACTCCATTAAAAAATTAACGACACAACACAGTATGTAAAACTAAGTGCTTATCTTCTTCAAAACTAATGATACAACATTGTGTGTGAAACTACATGCTTACCTTCATGAAATCTAACTATATAACTCTATAAGAGGAACTACGTACTTAACTTCATGAAAACTAACGATACAACACTGTGTGTGAAACTATGTGCTTAACGTCATGAAATCTCACTATATAACACTATATGAGAAACTACGTACTTAACTTCATGAAAATAACGACACAACACAGTAAGTGAAACGAAGTGCTTAACATCTTCAAAACTAATGATACAACATTCTGTGTGAAACTACATGCTTACCTTCATGAAATCTAACTATATAACACTATATAAGAAACTACGTACTTAACATCATGAAAAAGAACGACACAACACAGTATGTGAAACTAAGTGCTTAACTTCTTCAAAACTAACAATACAGCATTGTGTTTGAAGCTACGTGCTTAATATAATGAGAACTTACCATATAACACTGTGTTAGAAACTACATTCTTAACTTCTTCAAAACTAATGATAAAACACTGTGTGTGACACTATGTGCTTAACTTCATCCAATCTAACTATATAACACTATATGATAATCTACATACTTAACTTCATGAAAACGAACGACACAACACAGTATGTGAAACTAAGTGCTTAACTTCTTCAAAACTAATGATACAACATTTTGGGTGAAAC
The DNA here is from genome assembly GCF_017639785.1 of Mesocricetus auratus. Taxonomy (NCBI): domain Eukaryota; kingdom Metazoa; phylum Chordata; class Mammalia; order Rodentia; family Cricetidae; genus Mesocricetus; species Mesocricetus auratus. The sequence continues at coordinate 89,376 of NW_024434430.1, read as the reverse complement.
TACAAGCTTACCTTCATGAAATCTAACTATATAACACTATATGAGAAACTACATACTTAACTTCATGAAAACGAACGACACAACATAGTATGTGAATCTAAGTGCTTAACTTCTTCAAAACTAATGGTACAACATTGTGTGTGAAAGTACGTGCTTAACTTCATGAAATCTAACTATATAACACTATATGAGAATCCACGTACTTAACTTCATGAAAACTAACGATACAACACTGTGTGTGAAACTATGTGCTTAACGTCATGAAATCTCACTATATAAGACTATATGCGAAACTGCGTACTTAACTTCATGGAAGCTAACGACACAACACAGTATGTGAAACTAAGTGCTTAACTTCTTCAAAACTGACGATTCAGCATTGTGTTTGAAACTACGTGCTTAATTTAATGAGAACTTACCATATGAAACTGTGTTAGGAACTACATTCTTAACTTCTTCAAAACTACCAATACAACACTGTGTGTGACACTATGTGCTTACCTTCATGAAATCTAACTATATAACACTATAAGAGAAACTATGTACTTAACTTCATGAAAACTAACGACACAACACAGTATGTGAAACTAAGTGCTTAACATCTTCAAAACTAATGATACAACATTGTGTGTGAAACTACATGCTTAACTTCATGAAATCTAACTTTATAACACTATATGAGAATCCACGTACTTAACTTCATGAAAACTAACCATACAACACTGTGTGTGAAACTATGTGCTTAAAGTCTTGAAATCTCACTATATAACACTATATGAGAAACTACGTACTTGACTTCATGAAAACTAACGACACAACACACTATGTCAAACTAAGTGCTTAACTTCTTCAAAATTAACAATACAGCATTGTGTTTGAAGCTACGTGCTTAACCAAATGAGAACTTACCATATAACACTGTGTTAGAAACTACATTCTTAACTTCTTCAAAACTAACGATACAACACTGAGTGTGACACTATGTACTTAACTTCATGAAATCTAACTGTATAACACTATATGAAAAACTACGTACTTAACTTCATGAAAACTAACGGCAAAACACAGTATGTGAAACTAAGTGCTTAACTTCTTCAAAACTAATGATACCACATTGTGTGTGAAACTGCATGCTTACCTTCATGAAATCTAACTATATAACACTATATGGGAAACTACGTACTTAACTTCATGAAAACTAATGACACAACACAGTATGTGCAACGAAGTGCTTAACTTCTTCAAAACTAACAAAACAGCATTCTGTTTGAAGCTACGTGCTTAACATAATGAGAACTTACCATATAACACTCTGTTAGAAACTACATACTTAACTTCTTCAAAACTAACGACATAGCACTGTGTGTGACACTATGTGCTTAACTTCATGAAATCTAACTATATAACACTATATGAGAACCTACGTACTTAACTTCATGAAAACGAACAACACAACACAGTATGTGAAACTAAGTGCTTAACTTCTTCAAAACTAATGATACAACATTGTGTGTGAAACTACATGCTTAACTTCGATGAAATCTAACTATATAACACTATATGAGAATCCACGTACTTAACTTCATGATAACTAACCATACAACACTCTGTGTGAAACTATGTGCTTATCGTCATGAAATCTCACTATATAGCACTATATGAGAAACTACGTACTTAACTTAATGGAAACTAACGACACAACAAAATATGTGAAACTAAGTGCTTAACATCTTCAAAAATAATGATACAACATTGTGTGTGAAACTACATGCTTACCTTCATGAAATCTAACTATATAACACTATATAAGAAACTACGTACTTAACTTCATGAAAACTAACGACACAACACACTATGTCAAACTAAGTGCTTAACTTCTTCAAAATTAACAATACAGCATTGTGTTTGAAGCTACGTGCTTAACCTAATGAGAACTTACCATATAACACTGTGTTAGAAACTACATTCTTAACTTCTTCAAAACTAACGATACAACACTGAGTGTGACACTATGTGCTTAACTTCATCAAATCTAACTATATAACACTATAGGAGAATCTACGTACTTAACTTCATGAAAACGAACGACACAACACAGTATGTGAAACTAAGTGCTTAACTTCTTCAAAACTAATGATACAACATTGTGTGTGAAACTACAAGCTTACCTTCATGAAATCTAACTATATAACACTATATGAGAAACTACGTACTTAACTTCATGAAAACGAACGACACAACACAGTATGTGAAACTAAGTGCTTAACTTCTTCAAAACTAATGATACAACATTGTGTGTGAAACTACATGCTTAACTTCATGAAATCTAACTATATAACACTATATGAGAATCCACGTACTTAACTTCATGAAAACTAACGATACAACACTGTGTGTGAAACTATGTGCTTACCTTCATGAAATCTCACTATATAACACTATATGAGAAACTACGTACTTAACTTCATGGAAACTAACGACACAACACAGTATGTGAAACTAAGTGCTTAACTTCTTCAAAACTAACAATACAGCATTGTGTTTGAAGCTACGTGCTTAATATAATGAGAACTTACCATATAACACTGTGTTAGAAACTACATTCTTAACTTCTTCAAAACTAACGATACAACACTGTGTGTGACACTATGTGCTTAACTTCATGAAATCTAACTGTATAACACTATATGAAAAACTACGTACTTAACTTCATGAAAACTAACGACAAAACACAGTATGTGAAACTAAGTGCTTAACTTCTTCAAAACTAATGATACAACATTGTGTGTGAAACTACATGCTTACCTTCATGAAATCTAACTATATAACACTATATGAGAAACTACGTACTTAACTTCATGAAAACTAATGACACAACACAGTATGTGAAACTAAGTGCTTAACTTCTTCAAAACTAACAAAACAGCATTGTGTTTGAAGCTACGTGCTTAACATAATGAGAACTTACCATATAACACTCTGTTAGAAACTACATACTTAACTTCTTCAAAACTAACGATACAACACTGTGTGTGACACTATGTGCTTAACTTCATGAAATCTAACTATATAACACTATATGAGAACCTACGTACTTAACTTCATGAAAACGAACGACACAACACAGTATGTGAAACTAAGTGCTTAACTTCTTCAAAACTAATGATACAACATTGTGTGTGAAACTACATGCTTAACTTCATGAAATCTAACTATATAACACTATATGAGAATCCACGTACTTAACTTCATGAAAACTAACCATACAACACTTTGTTTGAAACTATGTGCTTAACGTCATGAAATCTCACTATATAACACTATATGAGAAACTACGTACTTAACTTCATGGAAACTAACGACACAACACAATATGTGAAACTAAGTGCTTAACATCTTCAAAACTAATGATAACAACATTGTGTGTGAAACTACATGCTTACCTTCATGAAATCTAACTATATAACACTATATAAGAAACTACGTACTTAACATCATGAAAACGAACGACACAACACAGTATGTGAAACTAAGTGCTTAACTTCTTCAAAACTAACAATACAGCATTGTGTTTGAAGCTACGTGCTTAACATAATGAGAACTCACCATATAACACTGTGTTAGAAACTACATTCTTAACTTCTTCAAAACTAACGATACAACACTGTGTGTGACACTATGTGCTTAACTTCATCAAATCTAACTATATAACACTATATGAGAATCTACGTACTTAACTTCATGAAAACTAACGACACAACACAGTATGTGAAACTAAGTGCTTAACTTCTTCAAAACTAATGATACAACATTGTGTGTGAAACTACATGCTTACCTTCATGAAATCTAACTATATAACACTATATGAGAATCCACGTACTTAACTTCATGGAAATTAACGACACAACACAGTATGTGAACCTAAGTGCTTAACATCTTCAAAACTAACAATACAGCATTGTGTTTGAAGCTACGTGCTTAATATAATGAGAACTTACCATATAAAACTGTGTTAGAAACTACATTCTTAACTTCTTCAAAACTACCGATACAACACTGTGTGTGACACTATGTGCTTTCCTTCATGAAATCTAACTATATAACACTATAAGAGAAACTACGTACTTAACTTCATGAAAACGAATAACACAACACAGTATGTGAAACTAAATGCTTAACTTCTTCAAAACTAATGATACAACATTGTGTGTGAAACTACATGCTTACCTTCATGTAATCTAACTATATAACACTATATGAGAAACTAGGTATTTCATGAAAACTAACGACACAACACAGTATGTGAAACTAAGTGCTTAACTTCTTCAAAACTAACGATACAACATTGTGTGTGAAACTACATGCTTACCTTCATGAAATCTAACTATATAACACTATATGAGAAACTACGTACTTAACTTCATGAAAAAGAACGACACAACACAGTATGTGAAACTAAGTGCTTAACATCTTCAAAACTAATGATACAACATTGTGTGTGAAACTACAAGCTTACCTTCATGAAATCTAACTATATAACACTATATGAGAAACTACGTACTTAACTTCATGAAAACGAACGACACAACACAGTATGTGAAACTAAGTGCTTAACTTCTTCAAAACTAATGATACAACATTGTGTGTGAAACTACATGCTTAACTTCGTGAAATCTAACTACATAACACTATATGAGAATCCACGTACTTAACTTCATGAAAACTAACGATACAACACTGTGTGTGAAACTATGTGCTTACCTTCATGAAATCTCACTATATAACACTATATGAGAAACTACGTACTTAACTTCATGAAAACTAACGACACAACACAGTATGTGAAACTAAGTGCTTAACTTCTTCAAAACTAACAATACAGCATTGTGTTTGAAGCTACGTGCTTAACATAATGAGAACTTACCATATAACACTGTGTTAGAAACTACATTCTTAACTTCTTCAAAACTAACGATACAACACTGAGTGTGACACTATGTACTTAACTTCATGAAATCTAACTGTATAACACTATATGAAAAACTACGTACTTAACTTCATGAAAACTAACGGCAAAACACAGTATGTGAAACTAAGTGCTTAACTTCTTCAAAACTAATGATACCACATTGTGTGTGAAACTGCATGCTTACCTTCATGAAATCTAACTATATAACACTATATGGGAAACTACGTACTTAACTTCATGAAAACTAATGACACAACACAGTATGTGCAATGAAGTGCTTAACTTCTTCAAAACTAACAAAACAGCATTCTGTTTGAAGCTACGTGCTTAACATAATGAGAACTTACCATATAACACTCTGTTAGAAACTACATACTTAACTTCTTCAAAACTAACGACATAGCACTGTGTGTGACACTATGTGCTTAACTTCATGAAATCTAACTATATAACACTATATGAGAACCTACGTACTTAACTTCATGAAAACGAACAACACAACACAGTATGTGAAACTAAGTGCTTAACTTCTTCAAAACGAATGATACAACATTGTGTGTGAAACTACATGCTTAACTTCGAGAAATCTAACTATATAACACTATATGAGAATCCACGTACTTAACTTCATGAGAACTAACGATACAACACTCTGTGTGAAACTATGTGCTTAACGTCATGAAATCTCACTATATAGCACTATATGAGAAACTACGTACTTAACTTAATGGAAACTGACGACACAACAAAATATGTGAAACTAAGTGCTTAACATCTTCAAAAATAATGATACAACATTGTGTGTGAAACTACATGCTTACCTTCATGAAATCTAACTATATAACACTATATAAGAAACTACGTACTTAACATCATGAAAACTAACGACACAACACAGTATGTGAAACTAAGTGCTTAACTTCTTCAAAACTAACAATACAGCATTGTGTTTGAAGCTACGTGCTTAACATAATGAGAACTTACCATATAACACTGTGTTAGAAACTACATTCTTAACTTCTTCAAAACTAACGATACAACACTGTGTGTGACACTATGTGCTTAACTTCATCAAATCTAACTATATAACACTATATGAGAATCTACGTACTTAACTTCATGAAAACGAACGACACAACACAGTATGTGAAACTAAGTGCTTAACTTCTTCAAAACTAATGATACAACATTGTGTGTGAAACTACAAGCTTACCTTCATGAAATCTAACTATATAACACTATATGAGAAACTACGTACTTAACTTCATGAAAACGAACGACACAACACAGTATGTGAAACTAAGTGCTTAACTTCTTCAAAACTAATGATACAAAATTGTGTGTCAAAGTACATGCTTAACTTCATGAAATCTAACTATATAACACTATATGAGAATCCACGTACTTAACTTCATGAAAACTAACGATACAACACTGTGTGTGAAACTATGTGCTTAACGTCATGAAATCTCACTATATAACACTATATGAGAAACTACGTACTTAACTTCATGGAAACTAACGACACAACACAGTATGTGAACCTAAGTGCTTAACTTCTTCAAAACTAACAATACAGCATTGTGTTTGAAGCTACGTGCTTAATATAATGAGAACTTACCATATAAAACTGTGTTAGAAACTACATTCTTAACTTCTTCAAAACTACCGATACAACACTGTGTGTGACACTATGTGCTTTCCTTCATGAAATCTAACTATATAACACTATAAGAGAAACTACGTACTTAACTTCATAAAACGAACAACACAACACAGTATGTGAAACTAAATGCTTAACTTCTTCAAAACTAATTATACAAAATTGTGTGTGAAACTACATGCTTACCTTCATGTAATCTAACTATATAACACTATATGAGAAACTAGGTACTTCATGAAAACTAACGACACAACAAAGTATGTGAAACTAAGTGCTTAACATCTTCAAAACTAATGTACAACATTGTGTGTGAAACTACATGCTTAACTTCATGAAACCTCACTATATAACATTATATGAGAAACTACGTACTTAACTTCATGAAAAGTAATGACACAACACAGTATGTGAAACTAAGTGCTTAACTTCTTCAAAACTAATGATACAACATTGTGTGTGAAACTACACGCTTACCTTCATGAAATCTCACTTTATAACACTATATGAGATACTACGTACTTCATTAAAAAATTAATGACACAACACAGTATGTGAAACTAAGTGCTTATCTTCTTCAAAACTAATGATACAACATTGTGTGTGAAACTACATGCTTACCTACATGAAATCTAACTATATAACACTATAAGAGAAACTACGTACTTAACTTCATGAAAACTAACGACACAACACAGTAAGTGAAACTAAGTGCTTAACTTCTTCAAAACTAATGATACAACATTTTGTGTGAAACTACAAGCTTACCTTCATGAAATCTAACTATATAACACTATATGAGATTCCACGTACTTAACTTCATGAAAACTAACCATACAACACTGTGTGTGAAACTATGTGCTTAAAGTCTTGAAATCTCACTATATAACACTATATGAGAAACTACGTACTTAACTTCATGAATACTAACGACACAACACACTATGTCAAACAAAGTGCTTAATGTCTTCAAAGTTAACAATACAGCATTGTGTTTGAAGCTACGTGCTTAACCTAATGAGAACTTACCATATAACACAGTGTTAGAAACTACATTCTTAACTTCTTCAAAACTAACGATACAACACTGAGTTTGACACTATGTACTTAACTTCATGAAATCTAACTGTATAACACTATATGAAAAACTACGTACTTAACTTCATGAAAACTAACGGAAAACCACAGTATGTGAAACTAAGTGCTTAACTTCTTCAAAACTAATGATACCACATTGTGTGTGAAACTGCATGCTTACCTTCATGAAATCTAACTATATAACACTATATGCGAAACTACGTACTTAACTTCATGAAAACTAATGACACAACACAGTATGTGCAACGAAGTGCTTAACTTCTTCAAAACTAACAAAACAGCATTCTGTTTGAAGCTACGTGCTTAACATAATGAGAACTTACCATATAACACTCTGTTAGAAACTACATACTTAACTTCTTCAAAACTAACGACATAGCACTGTGTGTGGCACTATGTGCTTAACTTCATGAAATCTAACTATATAACACTTTATGAGAACCTACGTACTTAACTTCATGAAAACGAACAACACAACACAGTATGTGAAACTAAGTGCTTAACTTCTTCAAAACGAATGATACAACATTGTGTGTGAAACTACATGCTTAACTTCAAGAAATCTAACTATATAACACTATATGAGAATCCACGTACTTAAATTCATGAGAACTAACCATACAACACTCTGTGTGAAACTATGTGCTTAACGTCATGAAATCTCACTATATAGCACTATATGAGAAACTACGTACTTAACTTAATGGAAACTAACGACACAACAAAATATGTGAAACTAAGTGCTTAACATCTTCAAAACTAATGATACAACATTGTGTGTGAAACTACATGCTTACCTTCATGAAATCTAACTATATAACACTATATAAGAAACTACGTACTTAACATCATGAAAAAGAATGACACAACACAGTATGTGAAACTAAGTGCTTAACTTCTTCAAAACTAACAATACAGCATTGTGTTTGAAGCTACGTGCTTAACATAATGAGAACTTACCATATAACACTGTGTTAGAAACTACATTCTTAACTTCTTCAAAACTAACGATACAACACTGTGTGTGACACTATGTGCTTAACTTCATCAAATCTAACTATCTATTACACTATATGAGAATCTACGTACTTAACTTCATGAAAACGAACGACACAACACAGTATGTGAAACTAAGTGCTTAACTTCTTCAAAACTAATGATAAAACATTTTGTGTGAAACTACAAGCTTACCTTCATGAAATCTAACTATATAACACTATATGAGAAACTACGTACTTAACTTCATGAAAACGAACGACACAACACAGTATGTGAAACTAAGTGCTTAACTTCTTCAAAACTAATGATACAAAATTGTGTGTCAAAGTACATGCTTAACTTCGTGAAATCTAACTATATAACACTATATGAGAATCCACGTACTTAACTTCATCAAAACTAACGATACAACACTGTGTGTGAAACTATGTGCTTACCTTCATGAAATCTAACTATATAACACTATATGAGAAACTACGTACTTAACTTCATGGAAACTAACGACACAACACAGTATGTGAACCTAAGTGCTTAACTTCTTCAAAACTAACAATACAGCATTGTGTTTGAAGCTACGTGCTTAATATAATGAGAACTTACCATATAAAATTGTGTTAGAAACTACATTCTTAACTTCTTCAAAACTACCGATACAACACTGTGTGTGACACTATGTGCTTTCCTTCATGAAATCTAACTATATAACACTATAAGAGAAACTACGTACTTAACTTCATAAAACGAACAACACAACACAGTATGTGAAACTAAATGCTTAACTTCTTCAAAACTAATTATACAACATTGTGTGTGAAACTACATGCTTACCTTCATGTAATCTAACTATATAACACTATATGAGAAACTAGGTACTTCATGAATACTAACGACACAACACAGTATGTGAAACTAAGTGCTTAACTTCTTCAAAACGAATGATACATCATTGTGTGTGAAACTACATGCTTAACTTCATGAAATCTAACTATATAACACTCTATGAGAATCTACGTACTTAACTTCATGAAAACGAACGTCACTACACAGTATGTGAAACTAAGTGCTTAACTTCTTCAAAACTAACGATACAACATTGTGTTTGAAACTACATGCTTACCTTCATGAAATCTAACTATATAACACTATATGAGAAACTACGTACTTAACTTCATGAAAACGAACGACACAACACAGTATGTGAAACTAAGTGCTTAACGTCTTCAAAACTAATGATACAACATTGTGTGTGAAACTACAAGCTTACCTTCATGAAATCTAACTATATAACACTATATGAGAAACTACGTACATAACTTCATGAAAAGTAACGACACAACACAGTATGTGAAACTAAGTGCTTAACTTCTTCAAAACTAATGATACAACATTGTGTGTGAAACTATACGCTTACCTTCATGAAATCTCTCTTTATAACACTATATGAGAAACTACGTACTTAACTTCATGAAAACGAACCACACAACACAGTATGTGAATCTAAGTGCTTAACTTCTTCAAAATTAATGATACAACATTGTGTGTGAAAGTACTTGCTTAACTTCATGAAATCTAACTATATAACACTATATGAGAATCCACGTACTTAGCTTCATGAAAACTAACGATACAACACTGTGTGTGAAACTATGTGCTTAAATGTCATGAAATCTCACTTTATAAGAGTATATGCGAAGCTGAGTACTTAACTTCATGGAAGCTAACGACGCAACACAGTATGTGAAACTAAGTGCTTAACTTCTTCAAAACTCATAATACAGCATTGTGTTTGAAGCTACGTGCTTAATATAATGAGAACTTACGATATGAAACTGTGTTAGAAACTATATTCTTAACTTCTTCAAAACTACAGATACAACACTGTGTGTGACACTATGTGCTTACCTTCATGAAATCTAACTATATAACACTATAAGAGAAACTATGTACTTAACTTCATGAAAAATAACGACACAAAACAGTATGTGAAACTAAGTGCTTAACATCTTCAAAACTAATGATACAACATTGTGTGTGAAACGACATGCTTAACTTCATGAAATCTAACTATATAACACTACATGAGAATCCACGTACTTAACTTCATGAAAACTAACCATACAACACTGTGTGTGAAACTATGTGCTTAAAGTCTTGAAATCTCACTATATAACACTATATGAGAAACTATGTACTTAACTTCATGAATACTAACGACACAACACACTATGTCAAACTAAGTGCTTAACGTCTTCAAAGTTAACAATACAGCATTGTGTTTGAAGCTACGTGCTTAACCTAATGAGAACTTACCATATAACACTGTGTTAGAAACTACATTCTTAACTTCTTCAAAACTAACGATACAACACTGAGTGTGACACTATGTACTTAACTTCATGAAATCTAACTGTATAACACTATATGAAAAACTACGTACTTAACTTCATGAAAACTAACGGCAAAACACAGTATGTGAAACTAAGTGCTTAACTTCTTCAAAACTAATGATACCACATTGTGTGTGAAACTGCATACTTACCTTCATGAAATCTAACTATATAACACTATATGCGAAACTACGTACTTAACTTCATGAAAACTAATGACACAACACAGTATGTGCAACGAAGTGCTTAACTTCTTCAAAACTAACAAAACAGCATTATGTTTGAAGCTACGTGCTTAACATAATGAGAACTTACCATATAACACTCTGTTAGAAACTACATACTTAACTTCTTCAAAACTAACGACATAGCACTGTGTGTGACACTATGTGCTTAACTTCATGAAATCTAACTATATAACACTATATGAGAACCTACGTACTTAACTTCATGAAAACGAACGACACAACACAGTATGTGAAACTAAGTGCTTAACTTCTTCAAAACGAATGATACAACATTGTGTGTGAAACTACATGCTTAACTTCATGAAATCTAACTATATAACACTATATGAGAATCCACGTACTTAACTTCATGAGAACTAACCATACAACACTCTGTGTAAAACTATGTGCTTAACGTCATGAAATCTCACTATATAACAGTATATGAGAAACTACGGACTTAACTTAATGGAAACTAACGACACAACAAAATATGTGAAACTAAGTGCTTAACATCTTCAAAACTAATGATACAACATTGTGTGTGAAACTACATGCTTACCTTCATGAAATCTAACTATATAACACTATATAAGAAACTACGTACTTAACATCATGAAAACGAACGACACAACACAGTATGTGAAACTAAGTGCTTAACTTATTCAAAACTAACAATACAGCATTGTGTTTGAAGCTACGTGCTTAACATAATGTGAACTCACCATATAACACTGTGTTAGAAACTACATTCTTAACTTCTTCAAAACTAACGATACAACACTGTGTGTGACACTATGTGCTTAACTTCATCAAATCTAACTATATAACACTATATGAGAATCTACGTACTTAACTTCATGAAAACCAACGACACAACACAGTATGTGAAACTAAGTGCTTAACTTCTTCAAAACTAATGATACAAAATTGTGTGTGAAACTACATGCTTACCTTCATGAAATCTAACTATATAACACTATATGAGAATCCACGTACTTAACTTCATGGAAACTAACGACACAACACAGTATGTGAACCTAAGTGCTTAACATCTTCAAAACTAACAATACAGCATTGTGTTTGAAGCTACGTGCTTAATATAATGAGAACTTACCATATAAAACTGTGTTAGAAACTACATTCTTAACTTCTTCAAAACTACCGATACAACACTGTGTGTGACACTATGTGCTTTCCTTCATGAAATCTAACTATATAACACTATAAGAGAAACTACGTACTTAAATTCATAAAACGAATAACACAACACACTATGTGAAACTAAATGCTTAACTTCTTCAAAACTAATTATACAACATTGTGTGTGAAACTACATGCTAACCTTCATGTAATCTAACTATATAACACTATATGAGAAACTAGGTACTTCATGAAAACTAACGACACAACACAGTATGTGAAACTAAGTGCTTAACATCTTCAAAACTAATGTACAACATTGTGTGTGAAACTACATGCTTAACTTCATGAAACCTCACTATATAACATTATATGAGAAACTACGTACTTAACTTCATGAAAAGTAACGACACAACACAGTATGTGAAACTAAGTGCTTAACATCTTCAAAACTAATGATACAACATTGTGTGTGAAACTACACGCTTACCTTCATGAAATCTCAATTTATAACACTATATGAGAAACTACGTACTTAACTTCATTAAAAAATTAACGACACAACACAGTATGTGAAACTAAGTGCTTATCTTCTTCAAAACTAATGATACAACATTGTGTGTGAAACTACATGCTTACCTTCATGAAATCTAACTATATAACACTATAAGAGAAACTACATACTTAACTTCATGAAAACTAGCGACACAACACAGTAAGTGAAACTAAGTACTTAACTTCTTCAAAACTAATGATACAACATTTTGTGTGAAACTACAAGCTTACCTTCATGAAATCTAACTATATAACACTATATGAGAAACTACGTACTTAACTTCATGAAAACGAACGACACAACACAGTATGTGAAACTAAGTGCTTAACATCTTCAAAACTAATGATACAACATTGGGTGTGAAACTACATGCTTACATTCAAGAAATCTAACTATATAACACTATATGAGATACTACGTACTTAACTTCATGAAAACTAACGACACAACACAGTATGTGAAACTAAGTGCTTAACATCTTCAAAACTAACAATACAGCCTTGTCTTTGAAGCTACGTGCTTAACATAATGAGAACTTAACATATAACACTGTGTTAGAAACTACATACTTAACTTCTTCAAAACTAACGACAGAACACTGTGTGTGACACTATGTGCTTAACATCATGAAATCTAACTATATAACACTATATGAGAAACTACGTACTTAACTCTATGAAAACGAACGACACAACACAGTATGTGAAACTAAGTGCTTAACTTCTTCAAAACGAATGATACAACATTGTGTGTGAAACTACATGCTTAACTTCATGAAATCTAACTATATAACACTATATGAGAATCCACGTACTTAACTTCATGAAAACTAACCATACAACACTCTATGTGAAACTATGTGCTTAACGTCATAAAATCTCACTATATAACACTATATGAGAAACTACGTACTTAACTACATGGAAACTAACGACACAACACAGTACGTGAAGCTAAGTGCTTAACTTCTCCAAAATAACAATACAGCATTGTGTTTGAAGCTACGTGCTTAACATAATGAGAACTTACCATATAACACTGTGTTTGAAACTACTTTCTTAACTTCTTCAAAACTAATGATACAACACTGTGTGTGTCACTATGTGCTTACCTTCATGAAATCTAACTATATAACACTATAAGAGAAACTAGGTACTTAACTTCATGAAAACCAACGGCAAAACACAGTAAGTGAAACGAAGTGCTTAACATCTTCAAAACTAATGATACAACATTGTGTGTGAAACTACATGCTTACCTTCATGAAATCTAACTATATAACACTATATAAGAAACTACGTACTTACCATCATGAAAAAGAACGACACAACACAGTATGTGAAACTAAGTGCTTAACTTCTTCAAAACTAACAATACAGCATTGTGTTTGAAGCTACGTGCTTAACATAATGAGAACATACCATATAACACTGTGTTAGAAACTACATTCTTAACTTCTTCAAAACTAATGATACAACACTGTGTATGACACTATGTGCTTAACTTCATCCAATCTAACTGTATAACACTATATGAGAAACTACGTTCTTAACTTCATGAAAACTAACGACACAACACAGTATGTGAAACTAAGTGCTTAACTTCTTCAAAATTAATGATACAACATTGGGTGTGAAACTACATGCTTACATTCAAGAAATCTAACTATATAACACTATATGAGATACTACGTACTTAATTTCATGAAAACTAACGACACAACACAGTATGTGAAACTAAGTGCTTAACATCTTCAAAACTAACAATACAGCCTTGTGTTTGAAGCTACGTGCTTAACATAATGAGAACTTACCATATAACACTGTGTTAGAAACTACATTCTTAACTACTTCAAAACTAACGATACAACAGTGTGTGTGACACTATGTGCTTACCTTCATGAAATCTAACTATATAACACTATATGAGAAACTACGTACTTAACTTCATGAAAACTAACGACACAACACAGTATGTGAAACTAATTGCTTAACATCTTCAAAATAATGAAACAACATTGTGTGTGAAACTACATGCTTACCTTCAATTAATCTAACTATATAACACTATATGAGAAACTACGTACTTAACTTCATGAAAACTAACGACACAACACAGTATGTGGAACTAAGTGCTTACCTTCTTCAAAACTTACAATACAGCATTGCGTTTGAAGCTACGTGCTTAACATGATGAGAACTTACCATATAACACTGTGTTAGAAACTACATTCTTAACTTCTTCAAAACTAACTATACAACACTGTGTGTGACACAATGTGCTTACCTTCATGAAATCTAAATATATAACACTATATGAGAAACTACGTACTTAACTTCATGAAATCTAACAAAACAACACAGTATGTGAAACTAAGTGCTTAACTTCTTCAAAACTAATGATACAACATTGTGTGTGAAAGTACATGCTTACCTTCATAAAATCTAACAATATGACACTATATGAGATACTACGTACTTAACTTCATGAAAACTAACGACACAACACAGTATGTGAAACCAAGTGCTTAACTTCTTCAAAACTAATGATACAAGATTGTGTGTGAAACTACATGCTTACCTTCATGAAATCTCACTATATAACACTATATGAGAAACTACGTACTTAACTTCATGAAAACTAACGACACAACACACTATGTCAAACTAAGTGCTTAACTTCTTCAAAATTAACAATACAGCATTGTGTTTGAAGCTACGTGCTTAACCTAATGAGAACTTACCATATAACACTGTGTTAGAAACTACATTCTTAACTTCTTCAAAACTAACGATACAACACTGAGTGTGACACTATGTGCTTAACTTCATGAAATCTAACTATATAACACTATATGAGAAACTACGTACTTAACTTCTTGAAAACTAACGACACAACACAGTATGTGAAACTAAGTGCTTAACTTCTTCAAAACTAATGATACAACATTGTGTTTGAAACTACATGCTTACCTTCATCAAATCTAATTATATAACACTATATGAGAAACTACGTACTTAACTTCATGAAAACTAATGAAAAAACATAGTATGTGAAACTAAGTGCTTAACATCTTCAAACCTAATGATACAACATTGTGTGTGAAACTACATGCTTAACTTCATGAAATATATCTATATAACACTGTATGAGATTCCACGTACTTAACTTCAAGGAAACTAACGATACAACACTGTGTGTGAAACTATGTTCTTAACGTCATGAAAGCTCACTATATAACACTATATGAGAAACTACGTACTTAACTTCATGGAAACTAACGACACAACACAGTATGTGAAACTAAGTGCTTAACTTCTTCAAAACTAACGATACACCATTGTGTGTGAAACTACATGCTTACCTTCATGAAATCTAACTATATAACACTATATGAGAACCTACGTACTTAACTTCATGAAAACGAACAACACAACACAGTATGTGAAACTAAGTGCTTAACTTCTTCAAAACTAATGATACAACATTGTGTGTGAAAGTACATGCTTAACTTCGTGAAATCTAACTATATAACACTATATGAGAATCCACGTACTTAACTTCATGAAAACTAACGATACAACACTGTGTGTTAAACTATGTGCTTAACGTCATGAAATCTCACTATATAACACTATATGAGAAACTACGTACTTAACTTCATGGAAACTAACGACACAACACAGTATGTGAACCTAAGTGCTTAACTTCTTCAAAAATAACAATACAGCATTGTGTTTGAAGCTACGTGCTTAATATAATGAGAACTTACCATATGAAACTGTGTTAGAAACTACATTCTTAACTTCTTCAAAACTACCGATACAACACTGTGTGTGACACTATGTGCTTTCCTTCATGAAATCTAACTATATAACACTATAATAGAGACTACGTACTTAACTTCATAAAAAGAACAACACAACACAGTATGTGAAACTAAATGCTTAACTTCTTCAAAACTAATTATACAACATTGTGTGTGAAACTACATGCTTACCTTCATGTAATCTAACTATATAACACTGTATGAGAAACTAGATATTCATGAAAACTAACGACAAAACACAGTATGTGAAAATAAGTGCTTAACATCTTCAAAACTAATGATACAACATTGTGTGTGAAACTACATGCTTACCTTCATGAAATCTAACTATATAACACTATAAGAGAAACTACGTACTTAACTTCATGAAAACTATCGACACAACACAGTAAGTGAAACTAAGTGCTTAACTTCTTCAAAACTAATGATACAACATTTTGTGTGAAACTACAAGCTTACCTTCATGGAATCTAACTATATAACACTATATGAGAAACTACGTACTTAACTTCATGAAAACGAACCACACAACACAGTATGTGAATCTAAGTGCTTAACTTCTTCAAAATTAATGATACAACATTGTGTGTGAAAGTACTTGCTTAACTTCATGAAATCTAACTATATAACACTATATGAGAATCCACGTACTTAGCTTCATGAAAACTAACGATACAACACTGTGTGTGAAACTATGTGCTTAATGTCATGAAATCTCACTTTATAAGAGTATATGCGAAACTGCGTACTTAACTTCATGGAAGCTAACGACACAACACAGTATGTGAAACTAAGTGCTTAACTTCTTCAAAACTCACAATACAGCATTGTGTTTGAAGCTACGTGCTTAATATAATGAGAACTTACCATATGAACACTGTGTTAGAAACTATATTCTTAACTTCTTCAAAACTACAGATACAACACTGTGTGTGACACTATGTGCTTACCTTCATGAAATCTAACTATATAACACTATAAGAGAAAGTATGTACTTAACTTCATGAAAACGAACTACACAACACAGTATGTGAAACTAAGTGCTTAACTTCTTCAAAACTAACAATACAGCATTGTGTTTGAAGCTATGTGCTTAATATAATGAGAACTTACCATATAACACTGTGTTAGAAACTACATTCTTAACTTCTTCAAAACTAATGATACAACACTGTGTGTGACATTATGTGCTTAACTTCATCCAATCTAACTATATAACACTATATGAGAATCTACGTGCTTAACTTCATGAAAACTAACGACACAACACAGTATGTGAAACTAAGTGCTTAACTTCTTCAAAACTAATGATACAACATTTTGTGTGAAACTACAAGCTTACCTTCATGAAATCTAACTATATAACACTATATGAGAAACTACATACTTAACTTCATGAAAACGAACGACACAACACAGTATGTGAATCTAAGTGCTTAACTTCTTCAAAACTAATGATACAACATTGTGTGTTAAAGTACGTGCTTAACTTCATGAAATCTAACTATATAACACTATATGAGAATCCACGTACTTAACTTCATGAAAACTAACGATACAACACTGTGTGTGAAACTATGTGCTTAACGTCATGAAATCTCACTATATAACACTATATGCGAAACTGCGTACTTAACTTCATGGAAGCTAACGACACAACACAGTATGTGAAACTAAGTGCTTAACTTCTTCAAAACGGACAATACAGCATTGTGTTTGAAGCTACGTGCTTAATATAATGAGAACTTACCATATGAAACTGTGTTAGGAACTACATTCTTAACATCTTCAAAACTACCGATACAACACTGTGTGTGACACTATGTGCTTACCTTCATGAAATCTAACTATATAACACTATAAGAGAAACTATGTACTTAACTTCATGAAAAATAACGACACAACACAGTATGTGAAACTAAGTGCTTAACATCTTCAAAACTAATGATACAACATTGTGTGTGAAACGACATGCTTATCTTCATGAAATCTAACTATATAACACTATATGAGAATCCACGTACTTAACTTCATGAAAACTAACCATACAACACTGTGTGTGAAACTATGTGCTTAAAGTCTTGAAATCTCACTATATAACACTATATGAGAAACTACGTACTTAACTTCATGAATACTAACGACACAACACACTATGTCAAACTAAGTGCTTAACGTCTTCAAAGTTAACAATACAGCATTGTGTTTGAAGCTACGTGCTTAACCTAATGAGAACTTACCATATAACACTGTGTTAGAAACTACATTCTTAACTTCTTCAAAACTAACGATACAACACTGAGTGTGACACTATGTACTTAACTTCATGAAATTTAACTGTATAACACTATATGAAAAACTACGTACTTAACTTCATGAAAACTAACGGCAAAACACAGTATATGAAACTAAGTGCTTAACTTCTTCAAAACTAATGATACAACATTTTGTGTGTAACTGCATACTTACCTTCATGAAATCAAACTATATAACACTATATGGGAAACTACGTACTTAACTTCATGAAAACTAATGACACAACACAGTATGTGCAACGAAGTGCTTGACTTCTTCAAAACTAACAAAACAGCATTATGTTTGAAGCTACGTGCTTAACATAATGAGAACTTACCATATAACACTCTGTTAGAAACTACATACTTAACTTCTTCAAAACTAACGACATAGCACTGTGTGTGACACTATGTGCTTAACTTCATGAAATCTAACTATATAACACTATATGAGAACCTACGTACTTAACTTCATGAAAACGAACGACACAACACAGTATGTGAAACTAAGTGCTTAACTTCTTCAAAACGAATGATACAACATTGTGTGTGAAACTACATGCTTAACTTCATGAAATCTAACTATATAACACTATATGAGAATCCACGTACTTAACTTCATGAGAACTAACCATACAACACTCTGTGTGAAACTATGTGCTTAACGTCATGAAATCTCACTATATAACACTATATGAGAAACTACGTACTTAACTTAATGGAAACTAACGACACAACAAAATATGTGAAACTAAGTGCTTAACATCTTCAAAACTAATGATACAACATTGTGTGTGAAACTACATGCTTACTTTCATGAAATCTAACTATATAACACTATATAAGAAACTACGTACTTAACATCATGAAAACGAACGACACAACACAGTATGTGAAACTAAGTGCTTAACTTATTCAAAACTAACAATACAGCATTGTGTTTGAAGCTACGTGCTTAACATAATGTGAACTTACCATATAACACTGTGTTAGAAACTACATTCTTAACTTCTTCAAAACTAACGATACAACACTGTGTGTGACACTATGTGCTTAACTTCATCAAATCTAACTATATAACACTATATGAGAATCTACGTACTTAACTTCATGAAAACGAACGACACAACACAGTATGTGAAACTAAGTGCTTAACTTCTTCAAAACTAATGATACAACATTTTGTGTGAAGCTACAAGCTTACCTTCATGAAATCTAACTATATAACACTATATGAGAAACTACGTACTTAACTTCATGAAAACGAAGGACACAACACAGTATGTGAAACTAAGTGCTTAACTTCTTCAAAACTAATGATACAAAATTGTGTGTCGAAGTACATGCTTAACTTCGAGAAATCTAACTATATAACACTATATGAGAATCCACGTACTTAACTTCATGAAAACTAACGATACAACACTGTGTGTGAAACTATGTGCTTACCTTCATGAAATCTCACTATATAACACTATATGAGAAACTACGTACTTAACTTCATGGAAACTAACGACACAACACAGTATGTGAACCTAAGTGCTTAACTTCTTCAAAACTAACAATACAGCATTGTGTTTGAAGCTACCTGCTTAATATAATGAGAACTTACCATATAAAACTGTGTTAGAAACTACATTCTTAACTTCTTCAAAACTACCGATACAACACTGTGTGTGACACTATGTGCTTTCCTTCATGAAATCTAACTATATAACACTATAAGAGAAACTACGTACTTAACTTCATAAAACGAACAACACAACACACTATGTGAAACTAAATGCTTAACTTCTTCAAAACTAATTATACAACATTGTGTGTGAAACTACATGCTTACCTTCATGTAATCTAACTATATAACACTATATGAGAAACTAGGTATTTCATGAAAACTAACGACACAACACAGTATGTGAAACTAAGTGCTTAACTTCTTCAAAACTAACGATACAACATTGTGTGTGAAACTACATGCTTACCTTCATGAAATCTAACTATATAACACTATATGAGAAACTACGTACTTAACTTCATGAAAAAGAACGACACAACACAGTATGTGAAACTAAGTGCTTAACATCTTCAAAACTAATGATACAACATTGTGTGTGAAACTACAAGCTTACCTTCATGAAATCTAACTATATAACACTATATGAGAAACTACGTACATAACTTCATGAAAACGAACGACACAACACAGTATGTGAAACTAAGTGCTTAACTTCTTCAAAACTAATGATACAAAATTGTGTGTCAAAGTACATGCTTAACTTTGTGAAATCTAACTATATAACACTATATGAGAACCCACGTACTTAACTTCATGAAAACTAACTATACAACACTGCGTGTGAAACTATGTGCTTACCTTCATGAAATCTCACTATATAACACTATATGAGAAACTGCGTACTTAACTTCATGGAAACTAAGGACACAACACAGTATGTGAACCTAAGTGCTTAACTTCTTCAAAAATAACAATACAGCATTGTGTTTGGAGCTATGTGCTTAATATAATGAGAACTTACCATATAAAACTGTGTTAGAAACTACATTCTTAACTTCTTCAAAACTACAGATATAACACTGTGTGTGACACTATGTGCTTTCCTTCATGAAATCTACCTATATAACAGTATAAGAGAAACTACTACGTACTTAACTTCATAAAACGAACAACACAACACAGTATGTGAAACTAAATGCTTAACTTCTTCAAAACTAATTATACAACATTGTGTGTGAAACTACATGCTAACCTTCATGTAATCTAACTATATAACACTATATGAGAAACTAGGTACTTCATGAAAACTAACGACACAACACAGTATGTGAAACTAAGTGCTTAACATCTTCAAAACTAATGTACAACATTGTGTGTGAAACTACATGCTTAAATTCATGAAACCTCACTATATAACATTATATGAGAAACTACGTACTTAACTTCATGAAAAGTAACGACACAACACAGTATGTGAAACTAAGTGCTTAACTTCTTCAAAACTAATGATACAACATTGTGTGTGAAACTACACGCTTACCTTCATGAAATCTCAATTTATAACACTATATGAGAAACTACGTACTTAACTTCATTAAAAAATTAACGACACAACACAGTATGTGAAACTAAGTGCTTATCTTCTTCAAAACTAATGATACAACATTGTGTGTGAAACTACATGCTTACCTTCATGAAATCTAACTATATAACACTATAAGAGAAACTACATACTTAACTTCATGAAAACTAACGACACAACACAGTAAGTGAAACTAAGTGCTTAACTTATTCAAAACTAATGATACAACATTTTTTTTTTTTTTTTGTACACAAAGCTTTTTGAGTTTTATTTTGTCCTCCGGTTGGAGACTCATTTTAACACGCATGCATTTTAAAACAGCAACAAGGGCTTGAACTGTTCAGAGCAGACATTAGACAAGCACAGGGGTGAAAATTCCTATTTAAAAAAATGGAACTTGCAGCCAGAAATGGAGAAGTCACATGTGGTGGGTAGTACTTTATCCTTCGGTCCCAAAGGTGACTCCAGACTTGGTTCACGTTGTGTGTGTTCAATGTTCTGACCTGCTGCCGAGATGGGCCAAGCAGACGGGCTCCCCCTAACTGTATGGGCTCCCATCTCACAAAATGGTTGTGGGCAAGTGACAGGCTCTTCTAGTGTCTCCCAGCCCCATTTCTGGTGTCTCAAGCTGTTAAAGGACAGCTGAGTGTCATTTCCCCGTGAGTCACTCTTCCTAAGTGGCATGTTTCAGAGGAGGACTGGGACCATGGCTGGAAGATTTGGGGCAGCTGTCTGAATGTGTTTCCCTTTGGACCCCAACCACCATTACTGCCACAAAGAGGTGAGGTCTCTAAACTCGGGATAACACACACACACACACACACACACCACACACCACACACACACACACACACACAATGGGAGGTGGGATTGGCTATCCGGGAAAGTCCTGGGTCTTTGGTCGGCCTCTCCAGGCAGACCTGGCACACTGAGGACAGGAGGGCTCCACAGGACGCCAGTCTCTCCTGCCTTGAGCCCTGCCAGGGGACCCGTTCAGACCCAAAGCCCAGGGTGAAGAAAAGTGTGGCGAGGGGAGAGGAAGAGCTGCCTGGGGTGGGGACTATAGTGCCACTGAGAACAGCCTGGGGCCACTCATGGCGCCAGCCACAGACCAGTAACCCCTGAGCTAGATAAGGAGAGAATGAGCACTGCAGCAGACCACACCTCTTGCCCTGCCCCGCAGGCTGACACAGGGAGGGGCTTAGACTAGGAACACAGCTGAGGCCATTAGTGTCCATTAGTTTTCCTTTCAGCTCTCACTTGAGCTGCATATGAGACATACTTTCTCAGCTTCACACTTTCTACAGGAGGGATGGGGACCAGAGAAGTTGTGACTGGATGCTACACAGTAAGTGCTGGATGAGGAACTGGGACTAGTATTCCCTCTCTTTTCCAAATCCAGGCCTCACCCAATTGTCTGGGTCTTTCTGCTGAAAGTTCTATTCCTGGAAGACCCAAAAGGATTCTGGATGCCATAAGACGGTTTGGCCGTTCATGGCCCTGAGGAGTGAAGTTAAGGGTCTCAACCCCTGCTGTCCAGAAGGTGAATGGTGGGACTCCAAAAAGAGGGAGCAGATAGTGGTGTGTGTGTGTGCGTGCGTGCGTGCGTGTGAGAGAGAGATCACTTTGAAATTGAAGCCCAATAGCACTTCTTTGTCACAGAAAGGAAGAAAACTTATATGAACCAAGATAAATAGCTTTTAAACATATGAGTGCCAAAAGAATCAGAGGGCCAAACCCAAGGTTTTGAACACAGCACAGAGAATGACCTTGAAAACACAACATAAAGTCCACCAAACCACAGCTCAATTAGTTTGACCCACTCAACAATACTGTCAGGAAAACAGAGCATTTGAAACAGAATGCTACTTCTCAAAATTGTAAACAATATACAAAAAAAAAAACAACAACAACCCACAAAACTCAATGTTAAACAAGTTAGATACCCGGTAGTTGCTTTGATAAGATTGTTACACTTTTCATATGCATGACAATAGGATCGGCCAGGAGTCTGGCTTCCAAGCTTGGGGCTCCTGGGAGCATATCCAGATTTTTCACTCTTGATTGTGGGGTGGGGTAATCATGTCCAAACATTATTCCTATATAACCCTCTCGTAAATTAAAAACATTTCTCCATGAACCATGTGGTTCCGAGTACTTCCCCAAGACTCTGACGGCTCTGCCCCAGAACCTCATACTCTTCTTGGGAAGGAGTGTGGCCCTCACCTGCCTCACCAAGGGCTTCCACCCAATGTGGTGGTCCTAGAGAAAGGAGCCCATCTTGTTTCCTTTCTTAGTGCTGGGTAGAGAGGACACTGCACAATAGCTCTGGCTCCCAAAGCTGAGCTCGGCTCGTTTGGGAGGCGGTCACAGGAAATCATCTATTCACCCGAGATAGTTCCACAAACCCGCTTCACATCTTTGGGGTTATCTACACATTTTCCATCTCATCCTAAATTCCTGATTCCTTCTGAGGGGTTGGGAGGAGGTAGGAAGGTACCTCTCCCAGTGAAGGCCAACGGGCCGCTCTTCCTGGCCACCAGCTGCTCTGGTGGCATCAGAATGACTTTGTATAGCTCCCTTCTGAGGCCCTGGGCCGAGATCCTGAAGGAGGCTGCAGGGTGTGGCTCTTTCCAAGGAGGCCGGTAGGCAGATCCCAAGTTCAGAAAGGTAAGAGGGCAACAAGGAGACCAGCCCCGAGGCTGGGGATGGGTCAAGCCCCACAAATGGCCTCCAGATAGGCTTTCCTGGGTCACATCCTCAAGTGACTCAAGCAACCTCGGGTGGAGCACCTTGCTGGCTGAAGCTGTCCAGGGAAGAAGTCACAGGCACAGGGGGCCAGACACCTACATGGTAGGCCAGGGCTTGGAGTGGTGTCTCTGCAGTGAGCACCCGGGTACTTAGGGCTCTGCCCCTGACCACATGCTGCTTACAGGTGACTGCACCAAGTGGTCAGGAGTTAGGATAAGGATGATGCACACGACCCCGTTTGACGCATCCTAGTTTCTGGGATTTTCCCCAAGGGAAACAGCCATTGAAACACAGGTCCTGATAATTGTGAGACACTTTCTAGTTCCCCTGAGCCAGTGGGAGGCAGGCTTGACAGACAGGGAAACTCCTGGGCAGAGGCGTAGGTGGCTGGGCTGAGAGCGCTGGGTTCTTTGAGAACCAGTCGTCTGAGGACCCAGCTGCTTTCTGGTCACTCACCATCTCATGAAGATGAACCTGTTCCCCTCTGAGGCCTCTGACTCTGGTCTGAGATGTTGGGGTCAACCTGCCATGTTCTTCTGCAAGGACAGGATGGCGGAGTGACTGTTAACACTTCACTTGGATCCAAGGAGGAAACATGGAGGGAACTATGCACAAAACTCCATGAAATTAAAAAGTCCTTCTAGGTGAGATCAAACACGGCTGACTCAGGTGTCTGACCTCCTCTCATAGTGTCAGAGCAACTGCTGTTCACGGCCCTTGTGCCAGGCTTAACTGAAGGGAGCTGAGGACCTGACTGGAATCGGGAAGGTGGCTAGGGTGAGGACACAGAGCAGTATAAATAGCAAACCTGGAGCAGTGAATTTAAGAAACAAACCCAAATAAACCCACAAAAGGCATCTCTAGCCCCCAGGTATGGTCAAAGGTTACAAGATGCCAAAGAGGGAACCCGGCTTTAACCAGGGACAAAAGGGACCTATCAGGGGTGAGCAGGAAGTAAGGCTACATCCTGTGAACACATCCCCTCCCTCCCTGATAGACTTGCTCTGTGTCACAGGCTGCAGTCCCTTTCCTAAAGCCCTCTTGACCCCCTCTGCTCCCCACCCGCCCTTCTAGCCCAAATACACCCTTTCCCTCTCCCGATCCCCGACCCCTTGTCCAGCAGTCTGGCCCTGCAGAAGGTAGAGACGACTACGTCAGGATGTTGGACATGAACTCATTGAAGCGTTTAGAGTACTGCTCCGGATTCACAGTGGAGATTTCAGCCCCTGCCCCATGTTTCACTGTTTTGGCAGCGTGTGCAGCTTTCTTCTTAGTATCATAAGGTGTGAGGATGTCGATGATGGCCATGAAGTAGACCTCCTTCTTAGGGGCACTGTCATGGCTTTTCATGGCGTAGACGTCGACTGAGGGGTCGAACTCGCCTGGGCCAAAGAACCGGGGGAAGCTGAGGAGGTTGCCAGGGCTGTCTGGAGGTGTGCCGTAGGAGCAGAGCAGGCCACCGCCCACCCCATCATTCTCACACTCCTCGTCCTCCGCTCGCTCTTCCAC
Organism: Mesocricetus auratus; assembly: GCF_017639785.1. Lineage (NCBI taxonomy): Eukaryota > Metazoa > Chordata > Mammalia > Rodentia > Cricetidae > Mesocricetus > Mesocricetus auratus. The sequence goes on along the minus strand of NW_024434430.1, from coordinate 62,856 downwards.
CTCCATCTCCTCCTGCTCCGCCCGGTCCACATCGTGGATGCCCACCAGGAGACTGTAGTCCATGATCTTCAGCTGGGCAAGGAACTCAACGTCCCGCTTCAGCTTCTCCAGGAAGTTCTTCTTACTCTCCTCTCCCACGCGCAGCTTCTGTCCTTCATTGAGGAAGTCATTATCTTTGAATGTTGGCAAATCCTTGGCCTTTTCCTTGTCACTCGCTTCTCGGGCAACAGTAGAACCCTTGAGGTCATATTTACGATGTACGGTAAGCCGATGACTGAACACATTCCTGGTGACAACCATGTACATTTCCACACCATCCACAGTCAGGCGGTACATGCCTAGGAACTGTGGCAAGAGGGTATTGCCGTGACACTCCACTATGAACTGGTGGTACTTCTTTAAGATGTTGTGCATCTCAGCCACGTCCTCACTTGACACGGTCTTGATGACAAAGCGCCGGTCATAGGTGGTGAGGAAGCGTGTGCCACACCTGCCTTGGCTGTCACTGTTGATAGGGGCACTGCGTGTCACTGAGTTCTGGTAGTCCTGGTCATCAATGCCAAACCTCTCCCTGAGGTTTCGGAACACCATGGGGCAGTACTCCTTGAACTTGAAGCGGCTGGGAAGGTTTTCCTTATTGAAGAGATGATTGTCCACCTTGATCTTGCTGTAAGCTTTGAAGTCATCTGGCATTAGCATGACAGGGACAGGGACATTGCTCAGCTCATTGATCGTGTGATTCACCCCCCACATCAGGACGCTGAGGATCGGCTCGCTGGCCCGGAATAGCTTCACTTTCTGGCACACGAAATGCTTCTTCTTGGTCTTGGTTTTGCTGGCGCTGAGCGGCGCCACCGCCACCGCCGTGGTGCTTGTGCAGTTGGACGACATGCCCGGGGCTGCGGCGGCAGCGGCGGCGGCGGCGAAAAGGGGGGTGGCGGAGACAGCGCACCAGGAGCGGCCCCAGGCCTCCCCCGAACATGATACAACATTTTGTGTGAAACTACAAGCTTACCTTCATGAAATCTAACTATATAACACTATATGAGAAACTACGTACATAACTTCATGAAAACGAACGACACAACACAGTATGTGAAACTAAGTGCTTAACATCTTCAAAACTAATGATACAACATTGGGTGTGAAACTACATGCTTACATTCAAGAAATCTAACTATATAACACTATATGAGATACTACGTACTTAACTTCATGAAAACTAACGACACAACACAGTATGTGAAACTAAGTGCTTAACATCTTCAAAACTAACAATACAGCCTTGTCTTTGAAGCTACGTGCTTAACATAATGAGAACTTACCATATAACACTGTGTTAGAAACTACATACTTAACTTCTTCAAAACTAACGACAGAACACTGTGTGTGACACTATGTGCTTAACATCATGATCTAACTATATAACACTATATGAGAAACTACGTACTTAACTTCATGAAAACGAACGACACAACACAGTATGTGAAACTAAGTGC
>NW_024434430.1:0-61257 GCF_017639785.1 Mesocricetus auratus | reverse complement strand
TTGTGTTTGAAGCTACGGGCTTAACCTAATGAGAACTTACCATATAACACTGTGTTAGAAACTACATTCTTAACTTCTTCAAAACTAACGATACAACACTGAGTGTGACACTATGTACTTAACTTCATGAAATCTAACTGTATAACACTATATGAGAAACTACGTACTTAACTTCATGAAAACTAACGACAAAACACAGTATGTGAAACTAAGTGCTTAACTTCTTCAAAACTAATGATACAACATTGTGTGTGAAACTACATGCTTAACTTCATGAAATCTAACTATATAACACTATGTGAGAATCCACGTACTTAACTTCATGAAAACTAACCATACAACACTCTGTGTGAAACTATGTGCTTAACGTCATGAAAGCTCACTATATAACACTATATGAGAAACTACGTACTTAACTTCATGCAAACTAACGACACAACAGAGTATGTGAAACTAAGTGCTTAACTTCTTCAAAACTAACAATACAGCATTGTGTTTGAAGCTACGTGCTTAACATAATGAGAACTTACCATATAACACTGTGTTAGAAACTACATTCTTAACGTCTTCAAAACTAACGATACAACACTGTGTGTGACACTATGTGCTTACCTTCATGAAATCTAACTATATAACACTATATGAGACACTATGTACTCAACTTCATGGAAACTAACGAAACAACACAGTATGTGAAACTAAGTGGCTTAACTTCTTCAAAACTAATGATACAACATTGTGTGTGAAAGTACATGCTTACATTCATGAAATCTAACTATATGACACTATATGAGAAACTAAGTACTTAACTTCATGAAAACGAACGACACAACACAGTATGTGAAACTAAGTGCTTAACTTCTTCAAAACTAATGATACAACAATGTGTGTGAAACTACAAGCTTACCTTCATGAAATCTAACTATATAACACTATATGAGAAACTACGTACTTAACTTCATGAAAACGAATGACACAACACAGTATGTGAAACTACGTGCTTAACTTCTTCAAAACTTACAATACAGCATTGTGTTTGAAGCTACGTGCTTAACCTAATGAGAACTTACCATATAACACTGTGTTAGAAACTACATTCTTAACTTCTTCAAAACTAACGATACAACACTGAGTGTGACACTATGTGCTTAACTTCATGAAATCTAACTATATAACACTATATGAGAAACTACGTACTTAACTTCTTGAAAACTAACGACACAACACAGTATGTGAAACTAAGTGCTTAACTTCTTCAAAACTAATGATACAACATTGTGTTTGAAACTACATGCTTACCTTCATCAAATCTAATTATATAACACTATATGAGAAACTACGTACTTAACTTCATGAAAACTAACGAAAAAACATAGTATGTGAAACTAAGTGCTTAACATCTTCAAACCTAATGATACAACATTGTGTGTGAAACTACATGCTTAACTTCATGAAATATATCTATATAACACTGTATGAGATTCCACGTACTTAACTTCAAGGAAACTAACGATACAACACTGTGTGTGAAACTATGTTCTTAACGTCATGAAAGCTCACTATATAACACTATATGAGAAACTACGTACTTAACTTCATGGAAACTAACGACACAACACAGTATGTGAAACTAAGTGCTTAACTTCTTCAAAACTAACGATACAACATTGTGTGTGAAACTACATGCTTACCTTCATGAAATCTAACTATATAACACTATATGAGAACCTACGTACTTAACATCATGAAAACGAACAACACAACACAGTATATGAAACTAAGTGCTTAACTTCTTCAAAACTAATGATACAACATTGTGTGTGAAAGTACATGCTTAACTTCGTGAAATCTAACTATATAACACTATATGAGAATCCACGTACTTAACTTCATGAAAACTAACGATACAACACTGTGTGTTAAACTATGTGCTTAACGTCATGAAATCTCACTATATAACACTATATGAGAAACTACGTACTTAACTTCATGGAAACTAACGACACAACACAGTATGTGAACCTAAGTGCTTAACTTCTTCAAAACTAACAATACAGCATTGTGTTTGAAGCTACGTGCTTAATATAATGAGAACTTACCATATGAAACTGTGTTAGAAACTACATTCTTAACTTCTTCAAAACTACCGATACAACACTGTGTGTGACACTATGTGCTTTCCTTCATGAAATCTAACTATATAACACTATAATAGAGACTATGTACTTAACTTCATAAAAAGAAGAACACAACACAGTATGTGATACTAAATGCTTAACTTCTTCAAAACTAATTATACAACATTGTGTGTGAAACTACATGCTTACCTTCATGTAATCTAACTATATAACACTGTATGAGAAACTAGATATTCATGAAAACTAACGACAAAACACAGTATGTGAAAATAAGTGCTTAACATCTTCAAAACTAATGTACAACATTGTGTGTTAAACTACATGCTTAAATTCATGAAATCTCACTATATAACAGTATATGAGAAACAACGTACTTAAATTCATTAAAAAATTAATGACACAACACAGTATGTGAAACTAAGTGCTTAACATCTTCAAAACTAATGTACAACATTGTGTGTGAAACTACATGCTTAACTTCATGAAATCAATCTATATAACACTACATAAGAATCCACTGACTTAACTTCATGAAAACTAACCATACAACACTGTGTGTGAAACTATGTGCTTAATGTCATGAAATCTCACTATATAACACTATATGAGAAACTACGTACTTAACTTCATGAAAACTAAAGACACAACACAGTATGTGAAACTAAGTGCTTAACTTCTTGAAAACTAATGATACAACATTGTGTGTGAAATACATGCTTACCTTCAATTAATCTAACTATATAACACTATATGAGAAACTAAGTACTTAACTTCATGAAAACTAACGACACAACACAGTATGTGAAACTAAGTGCTTAACTTCTTCAAAACTTACAATACAGCATTGTGTTTGAAGCTACGGGCTTAACCTAATGAGAACTTACCATATAACACTGTGTTAGAAACTACATTCTTAACTTCTTCAAAACTAACGATACAACACTGAGTGTGACACTATGTACTTAACTTCATGAAATCTAACTGTATAACACTATATGAAAAACTACGTACTAACTTCATGAACACTAACGGCAAAACACAGTATGTGAAACTAAGTGCTTAACTTCTTCAAAACGAATGATACAACATTGGTGTGAAACTACATGCTTAACTTCATGAAATCTAACTATATAACACTATGTGAGAATCCACGTACTTAACTTCATGAAAACTAACCATACAACACTCTGTGTGAAACTATGTGCTTAACGTCATGAAAGCTCACTATATAACACTATATGAGAAACTACGTACTTAACTTCATGCAAACTAACGACACAACAGAGTATGTGAAACTAAGTGCTTAACTTTTTCAAAAGTAACAATACAGTATTGTGTTTGAAGCTATGTGCTTAACATAATGAGAACTTACCATATAACGCTGTGTTATAAACTACATTCTTAAAGTCTTCAAAACTAACGATACAACACTGTGTGTGACACTATGTGCTTACCTTCATGAAATCTAACTATATAACACTACATGAGACACTATGTACTCAACTCCATGGAAACTAACGATACAACACAGTATGTTAAACTAAGTGGTTTAATTCTTCAAAACCAATGATACAACATTGTGTGTGAAACTACATTCTTACATTCATGAAATCTAACTATATAACACTATATGAGAAACTAAGTACTTAACTTCATGAAAACGAACGACACAACACAGTATGTGAAACTAAGTGCTTAACTTCTTCAAAACTAATGATACAACAAGGTGTGTGAAACTACAAGCTTACCTTCATGAAATCTAACTATATAACACTTTATGAGAAACTACGTACTTAACTTCATGAAAACGAATGACACAACACAGTATGTGAAACTAAGTGCTTAACTTCTTCAAAACTTACAATACAGCATTGTGTTTGAAGCTACGTGCTTAACCTAATGAGAACTTACCATATAACACTGTGTTAGTAACTACATTCTTAACTTCTTCAAAACTAACGAAACAACACTGTGTGTGACACTATGTGCTTAACTTCATTAAATCTAACTATATAACACTATATGAGAAACTACATACCTAACTTCATGAAAACTAACAACACCACACAGTATGTGAAACTAAGTGCTTAACTTCTTCAAAACTTACAATACAGCATTGTGTTTGAAGCTACGTGCTTAACCTAATGAGAACTTACCATATAACACTGTGTTAGAAAATACATTCTTAACTTCTTCAAAAGTAATGATAGAACAATGTGTGTGACACTATGTGCTTAACTTCATGAAATCAAACTATAAAACACTATATGAGAAACTACGTACTTAACTTCATGAAAACGAATGCCACAACCTAGTATGTGAATCTAAGTGCTTAACTTCTTCAAAAATAATGATACAAATTTGTGTATGAAACTACATGCTTAACTTCATGAAATAAAACTATACAACACTATATGAGAATCCACGTACTTAACTTCATGAAAACTAACGATACAACACAGTATAAGATACTAAGTGCTTAACTTCTTCAAAACTAACAATACAGCATTGTGTTTGAAGCTAAGTTCTTAACCTAATGAGAACTTACCATATAACACTGTGTTAGAAACTACATTCTTAACTTCTTCAAAACGAACGAGACAACACTGTGTGTGACACTATGTGCTTAACTTCATGAAATCTAACAATATAACACTATATGGAAAACAACGTACTTCACTTCATGAACACAAACGACATAACACAGTATGTGAAACTAAGTGCTTAACTTCTTCAAAACTCATGATACAACATTGTGTGTGAAACTACATGCTTCCTTCATGAAATCTAACTATATACCACTATATGAGAATACACGTACTTAACTTCATTATAACTAATGATACACACTATGTGTGAAACTATGTGCTTAACGTTATGAAATCTCACTATATAACACTACATGAGAAACTACGTACTTAACTCCATGGAAACTAATGACACAACACAGTATGTGAAACTAAGTGCTTAACTTCTTCAAAACTAACAATACAGCATTGTGTTTGAAGCTACCTGCTTAACATAATGAGAACTTACGATATAACACTGTGTTATAAACTACATTCTTAACTTCTTCAAAACTAACGATACAACACTGTGTGTGACAGTATGTGCTTACCTTCATGAAATCTAACTATATAACCCTATATGAGAAACTACGTACTCAACTTCATGGAAACTAATGATACAACACAGTATGTGAAACTATGTGCTTTAATTCTTCAAAATAAATGATACAACATTGTGTGTGAAACTGCATGCTTACCTTCATGAAATCTAATTATATAATACTATATGAGAACCTACGTACTTAATTTCATGAAAAATAACGACACAACACAGTATGTGAAACTAAGTGCTTAACATCTTCAAACCTAATGATACATCATTGTGTGTGAAACTACATGCTTAACTTCTTGAAATCTATCTATATAACACTCTATGAGAATCCACGTACTTAACTTCAAGAAAACTAACGATACAATACTGTGTGTGAAACTATGTGCTTAACTTCATGAAAGCTCACTATATAACACTATATGAGATACTACGTACTTAACTTCATGAAAACTAACGACACAACACAGTATATGAAACTAAGTGCTTAACTTCTTCAAAACTAATGATACAACATTGTGTGTGAAACTACATGCTTACCTTCAAGAAATCTAACTATATAACACTATATGAGATACTATGTACTTAAGTTCATGAAAACTAACAACACAACACAGTATGTGAAACTAAGTGCTTAACTTCTTCAAAACTTACAATACAGCATTGTGTTTGAAGCTACGTCCTTAACCTAATGAGAACTTACCCTATAACACTGTGTTAGAAACTACATTCTTAACTTCTTCAAAAGTAATGATACAACAATGTGTGTGACACTATGTGCTTAACTTCATGAAATAAAACTATATAACACTATATGCGAACTACGTACTTAACTTCATGAAAACGAACGCCACAACCTAGTATGTGAATCTAAGTGCTTAACTTCTTCAAAACTAACAATACAGCATTGTGTTTGAAGCTAAGTTCTTAACCTAATGAGAACTTACCATATAACACTGTGTTAGAAACTACATTCTTAACTTCTTCAAAACTAACTATACAACACTGTGTGTGACACAATGTGCTTACCTTCATGAAATCTAAATATATAACACTATATGAGAAACTACGTACTTAACTTCATGAAAACTAACAAAACAACACAGTATGTGAAACTAAGTGCATAACTTCTTCAAAACTAATGATACAACATTGTGTGTGAAAGTACATGCTTACCTTCATAAAATCTAACAATATGACACTATATGAGATACTACGTACTTAACTTCATGAAAACTAACGACACAACACAGTATGTGAAACCAAGTGCTTAACTTCTTCAAAACTAATGATACAAGATTGTGTGTGAAACTACATGCTTACCTTCATGAAATCTCACTATATAACACTATATGAGAAACTACGTACTTAACTTCATGAAAACTAACGACACAACACACTATGTCAAACTAAGTGCTTAACTTCTTCAAAATTAACAATACAGCATTGTGTTTGAAGCTACGTGCTTAACCTAATGAGAACTTACCATATAACACTGTGTTAGACACTACATTCTTAACTTCTTCAAAACTAACGATACAACACTGAGTGTGACACTATGTGCTTAACTTCATGAAATCTAACTATATAACACTATATGAGAAACTACGTACTTAACTTCTTGAAAACTAACGACACAACACAGTATGTGAAACTAAGTGCTTAACTTCTTCAAAACTAATGATACAACATTGTGTTTGAAACTACATGCTTACCTTCATCAAATCTAATTATATAACACTATATGAGAAACTACGTACTTAACTTCATGAAAACTAACGAAAAAACATAGTATGTGAAACTAAGTGCTTAACATCTTCAAACCTAATGATACAACATTGTGTGTGAAACTACATGCTTAACTTCATGAAATATATCTATATAACACTGTATGAGATTCCACGTACTTAACTTCAAGGAAACTAACGATACAACACTGTGTGTGAAACTATGTTCTTAACGTCATGAAAGCTCACTATATAACACTATATGAGAAACTACGTACTTAACTTCATGGAAACTAACGACACAACACAGTATGTGAAACTAAGTGCTTAACTTCTTCAAAACTAACGATACAACATTGTGTGTGAAACTACATGCTTACCTTCATGAAATCTAACTATATAACACTATATGAGAACCTACGTACTTAACATCATGAAAACGAACAACACAACAGAGTATGTGAAACTAAGTGCTTAACTTCTTCAAAACTAATGATACAACATTGTGTGTGAAAGTACATGCTTAACTTCGTGAAATCTAACTATATAACACTATATGAGAATCCACGTGCTTAACTTCATGAAAACTAACGATACAACACTGTGTGTTAAACTATGTGCTTAACGTCATGAAATCTCACTATATAACACTATATGAGAAACTACGTACTTAACTTCATGGAAACTAACGACACAACACAGTATGTGAACCTAAGTGCTTAACTTCTTCAAAACTAACAATACAGCATTGTGTTTGAAGCTACGTGCTTAATATAATGAGAACTTACCATATGAAACTGTGTTAGAAACTACATTCTTAACTTCTTCAAAACTACCGATACAACACTGTGTGTGACACTATGTGCTTTCCTTCATGAAATCTAACTATATAACACTATAATAGAGACTATGTACTTAACTTCATAAAAAGAACAACACAACACAGTATGTGAAACTAAATGCTTAACTTCTTCAAAACTAATTATACAACATTGTGTGTGAAACTACATGCTTACCTTCATGTAATCTAACTATATAACACTGTATGAGAAACTAGATATTCATGAAAACTAACGACAAAACACAGTATGTGAAAATAAGTGCTTAACATCTTCAAAACTAATGTACAACATTGTGTGTTAAACTACATGCTTAAATTCATGAAATCTCACTATATAACAGTATATGAGAAACAACGTACTTAAATTCATTATAAAATTAATGACACAACACAGTATGTGAAACTAAGTGCTTAACATCTTCAAAACTAATGTACAACATTGTGTGTGAAACTACATGCTTAACTTCATGAAATCAATCTATATAACACTACATAAGAATCCACGGACTTAACTTCATGAAAACTAACCATACAACACTGTGTGTGAAACTATGTGCTTAATGTCATGAAATCTCACTATATAACACTATATGAGAAACTACGTACTTAACTTCATGAAAACTAAAGACACAACACAGTATGTGAAACTAAGTGCTTAACTTCTTGAAAACTAATGATACAACATTGTGTGTGAAATACATGCTTACCTTCAATTAATCTAACTATATAACACTATATGAGAAACTAAGTACTTAACTTCATGAAAACTTACGACACAACACAGTATGTGAAACTAAGTGCTTAACTTCTTCAAAACTTACAATACAGCATTGTGTTTGAAGCTACGGGCTTAACCTAATGAGAACTTACCATATAACACTGTGTTAGAAACTACATTCTTAACTTCTTCAAAACTAACGATACAACACTGAGTGTGACACTATGTACTTAACTTCATGAAATCTAACTGTATAACACTATATGAAAAACTACGTACTTAACTTCATGAAAACTAACGGCAAAACACAGTATGTGAAACTAAGTGCTTAACTTCTTCAAAACGAATGATACAACATTGGTGTGAAACTACATGCTTAACTTCATGAAATCTAACTATATAACACTATGTGAGAATCCACGTACTTAACTTCATGAAAACTAACCATACAACACTCTGTGTGAAACTATGTGCTTAACGTCATGAAAGCTCACTATATAACACTATATGAGAAACTACGTACTTAACTTCATGCAAACTAACGACACAACAGAGTATGTGAAACTAAGTGCTTAACTTTTTCAAAAGTAACAGTACAGTATTGTGTTTGAAGCTATGTGCTTAACATAATGAGAACTTACCATATAACGCTGTGTTATAAACTACATTCTTAAAGTCTTCAAAACTAACGATACAACACTGTGTGTGACACTATGTGCTTACCTTCATGAAATCTAACTATATAACACTATATGAGACACTATGTACTCAACTCCATGGAAACTAACGATACAACACAGTATGTTAAACTAAGTGGTTTAATTCTTCAAAACCAATGATACAACATTGTGTGTGAAACTACATTCTTACATTCATGAAATCTAACTATATAACACTATATGAGAAACTAAGTACTTAACTTCATGAAAACGAACGACACAACACAGTATGTGAAACTAAGTGCTTAACTTCTTCAAAACTAATGATACAACAAGGTGTGTGAAACTACAAGCTTACCTTCATGAAATCTAACTATATAACACTATATGAGAAACTACGTACTTAACTTCATGAAAACGAATGACACAACACAGTATGTGAAACTACGTGCTTAACTTCTTCAAAACTTACAATACAGCATTGTGTTTGAAGCTACGTGCTTAACCTAATGAGAACTTACCATATAACACTGTGTTAGAAACTACATTCTTAACTTCTTCAAAACTAACGATACAACACTGAGTGTGACACTATGTGCTTAACTTCATGAAATCTAACTATATAACACTATATGAGAAACTACGTACTTAACTTCTTGAAAACTAACGACACAACACAGTATGTGAAACTAAGTGCTTAACTTCTTCAAAACTAATGATACAACATTGTGTTTGAAACTACATGCTTACCTTCATCAAATCTAATTATATAACACTATATGAGAAACTACGTACTTAACTTCATGAAAACTAACGAAAAAACATAGTATGTGAAACTAAGTGCTTAACATCTTCAAACCTAATGATACAACATTGTGTGTGAAACTACATGCTTAACTTCATGAAATATATCTATATAACACTGTATGAGATTCCACGTACTTAACTTCAAGGAAACTAACGATACAACACTGTGTGTGAAACTATGTTCTTAACGTCATGAAAGCTCACTATATAACACTATATGAGAAACTACGTACTTAACTTCATGGAAACTAACGACACAACACAGTATGTGAAACTAAGTGCTTAACTTCTTCAAAACTAACGATACAACATTGTGTGTGAAACTACATGCTTACCTTCATGAAATCTAACTATATAACACTATATGAGAACCTACGTACTTAACATCATGAAAACGAACAACACAACAGAGTATGTGAAACTAAGTGCTTAACTTCTTCAAAACTAATGATACAACATTGTGTGTGAAAGTACATGCTTAACTTCGTGAAATCTAACTATATAACACTATATGAGAATCCACGTGCTTAACTTCATGAAAACTAACGATACAACACTGTGTGTTAAACTATGTGCTTAACGTCATGAAATCTCACTATATAACACTATATGAGAAACTACGTACTTAACTTCATGGAAACTAACGACACAACACAGTATGTGAACCTAAGTGCTTAACTTCTTCAAAACTAACAATACAGCATTGTGTTTGAAGCTACGTGCTTAATATAATGAGAACTTACCATATGAAACTGTGTTAGAAACTACATTCTTAACTTCTTCAAAACTACCGATACAACACTGTGTGTGACACTATGTGCTTTCCTTCATGAAATCTAACTATATAACACTATAATAGAGACTATGTACTTAACTTCATAAAAAGAACAACACAACACAGTATGTGAAACTAAATGCTTAACTTCTTCAAAACTAATTATACAACATTGTGTGTGAAACTACATGCTTACCTTCATGTAATCTAACTATATAACACTGTATGAGAAACTAGATATTCATGAAAACTAACGACAAAACACAGTATGTGAAAATAAGTGCTTAACATCTTCAAAACTAATGTACAACATTGTGTGTTAAACTACATGCTTAAATTCATGAAATCTCACTATATAACAGTATATGAGAAACAACGTACTTAAATTCATTATAAAATTAATGACACAACACAGTATGTGAAACTAAGTGCTTAACATCTTCAAAACTAATGTACAACATTGTGTTTGAAACTACATGCTTAACTTCATGAAATCAATCTATATAACACTACATAAGAATCCACGGACTAAACTTCATGAAAACTAACCATACAACACTGTGTGTGAAACTATGTGCTTAATGTCATGAAATCTCACTATATAACACTATATGAGAAACTACGTACTTAACTTCATGAAAACTAAAGACACAACACAGTATGTGAAACTTAGTGCTTAACTTCTTGAAAACTAATGATACAACATTGTGTGTGAAATACATGCTTACCTTCAATTAATCTAACTATATAACACTATATGAGAAACTAAGTACTTAACTTCATGAAAACTAACGACACAACACAGTATGTGAAACTAAGTGCTTAACTTCTTCAAAACTTACAATACAGCATTGTGTTTGAAGCTACGGGCTTAACCTAATGAGAACTTACCATATAACACTGTGTTAGAAACTACATTCTTAACTTCTTCAAAACTAACGATACAACACTGAGTGTGACACTATGTACTTAACTTCATGAAATCTAACTGTATAACACTATATGAAAAACTACGTACTTAACTTCATGAAAACTAACGGCAAAACACAGTATGTGAAACTAAGTGCTTAACTTCTTCAAAACGAATGATACAACATTGGTGTGAAACTACATGCTTAACTTCATGAAATCTAACTATATAACACTATGTGAGAATCCACGTACTTAACTTCATGAAAACTAACCATACAACACTCTGTGTGAAACTATGTGCTTAACGTCATGAAAGCTCACTATATAACACTATATGAGAAACTACGTACTTAACTTCATGCAAACTAACGACACAACAGAGTATGTGAAACTAAGTGCTTAACTTTTTCAAAAGTAACAGTACAGTATTGTGTTTGAAGCTATGTGCTTAACATAATGAGAACTTACCATATAACGCTGTGTTATAAACTACATTCTTAAAGTCTTCAAAACTAACGATACAACACTGTGTGTGACACTATGTGCTTACCTTCATGAAATCTAACTATATAACACTATATGAGACACTATGTACTCAACTCCATGGAAACTAACGATACAACACAGTATGTTAAACTAAGTGGTTTAATTCTTCAAAACCAATGATACAACATTGTGTGTGAAACTACATTCTTACATTCATGAAATCTAACTATATAACACTATATGAGAAACTAAGTACTTAACTTCATGAAAACGAACGACACAACACAGTATGTGAAACTAAGTGCTTAACTTCTTCAAAACTAATGATACAACAAGGTGTGTGAAACTACAAGCTTACCTTCATGAAATCTAACTATATAACACTATATGAGAAACTACGTACTTAACTTCATGAAAACGAATGACACAACACAGTATGTGAAACTAAGTGCTTAACTTCTTCAAAACTTACAATACAGCATTGTGTTTGAAGCTACGTGCTTAACCTAATGAGAACTTACCATATAACACTGTGTTAGAAACTACATTCTTAACTTCTTCAAAACTAACGATACAACACTGAGTGTGACACTATGTGCTTAACTTCATGAAATCTAACTATATAACACTATATGAGAAACTACGTACTTAACTTCTTGAAAACTAACGACACAACACAGTATGTGAAACTAAGTGCTTAACTTCTTCAAAACTAATGATACAACATTGTGTTTGAAACTACATGCTTACCTTCATCAAATCTAATTATATAACACTATATGAGAAACTACGTACTTAACTTCATGAAAACTAACGAAAAAACATAGTATGTGAAACTAAGTGCTTAACATCTTCAAACCTAATGATACAACATTGTGTGTGAAACTACATGCTTAACTTCATGAAATATATCTATATAACACTGTATGAGATTCCACGTACTTAACTTCAAGGAAACTAACGATACAACACTGTGTGTGAAACTATGTTCTTAACGTCATGAAAGCTCACTATATAACACTATATGAGAAACTACGTACTTAACTTCATGGAAACTAACGACACAACACAGTATGTGAAACTAAGTGCTTAACTTCTTCAAAACTAACGATACAACATTGTGTGTGAAACTACATGCTTACCTTCATGAAATCTAACTATATAACACTATATGAGAACCTACGTACTTAACATCATGAAAACGAACAACACAACACAGTATATGAAACTAAGTGCTTAACTTCTTCAAAACTAATGATACAACATTGTGTGTGAAAGTACATGCTTAACTTCGTGAAATCTAACTATATAACACTATATGAGAATCCACGTACTTAACTTCATGAAAACTAACGATACAACACTGTGTGTTAAACTATGTGCTTAACGTCATGAAATCTCACTATATAACACTATATGAGAAACTACGTACTTAACTTCATGGAAACTAACGACACAACACAGTATGTGAACCTAAGTGCTTAACTTCTTCAAAACTAACAATACAGCATTGTGTTTGAAGCTACGTGCTTAATATAATGAGAACTTACCATATGAAACTGTGTTAGAAACTACATTCTTAACTTCTTCAAAACTACCGATACAACACTGTGTGTGACACTATGTGCTTTCCTTCATGAAATCTAACTATATAACACTATAATAGAGACTATGTACTTAACTTCATAAAAAGAAGAACACAACACAGTATGTGATACTAAATGCTTAACTTCTTCAAAACTAATTATACAACATTGTGTGTGAAACTACATGCTTACCTTCATGTAATCTAACTATATAACACTGTATGAGAAACTAGATATTCATGAAAACTAACGACAAAACACAGTATGTGAAAATAAGTGCTTAACATCTTCAAAACTAATGTACAACATTGTGTGTTAAACTACATGCTTAAATTCATGAAATCTCACTATATAACAGTATATGAGAAACAACGTACTTAAATTCATTAAAAAATTAATGACACAACACAGTATGTGAAACTAAGTGCTTAACATCTTCAAAACTAATGTACAACATTGTGTGTGAAACTACATGCTTAACTTCATGAAATCAATCTATATAACACTACATAAGAATCCACGGACTTAACTTCATGAAAACTAACCATACAACACTGTGTGTGAAACTATGTGCTTAATGTCATGAAATCTCACTATATAACACTATATGAGAAACTACGTACTTAACTTCATGAAAACTAAAGACACAACACAGTATGTGAAACTAAGTGCTTAACTTCTTGAAAACTAATGATACAACATTGTGTGTGAAATACATGCTTACCTTCAATTAATCTAACTATATAACACTATATGAGAAACTAAGTACTTAACTTCATGAAAACTTACGACACAACACAGTATGTGAAACTAAGTGCTTAACTTCTTCAAAACTTACAATACAGCATTGTGTTTGAAGCTACGTGCTTAACCTAATGAGAACTTACCATATAACACTGTGTTAGAAACTACATTCTTAACTTCTTCAAAACTAACGATACAACACTGAGTGTGACACTATGTACTTAACTTCATGAAATCTAACTGTATAACACTATATGAAAAACTACGTACTAACTTCATGAACACTAACGGCAAAACACAGTATGTGAAACTAAGTGCTTAACTTCTTCAAAACGAATGATACAACATTGGTGTGAAACTACATGCTTAACTTCATGAAATCTAACTATATAACACTATGTGAGAATCCACGTACTTAACTTCATGAAAACTAACCATACAACACTCTGTGTGAAACTATGTGCTTAACGTCATGAAAGCTCACTATATAACACTATATGAGAAACTACGTACTTAACTTCATGCAAACTAACGACACAACAGAGTATGTGAAACTAAGTGCTTAACTTTTTCAAAAGTAACAATACAGTATTGTGTTTGAAGCTATGTGCTTAACATAATGAGAACTTACCATATAACGCTGTGTTATAAACTACATTCTTAAAGTCTTCAAAACTAACGATACAACACTGTGTGTGACACTATGTGCTTACCTTCATGAAATCTAACTATATAACACTACATGAGACACTATGTACTCAACTCCATGGAAACTAACGATACAACACAGTATGTTAAACTAAGTGGTTTAATTCTTCAAAACCAATGATACAACATTGTGTGTGAAACTACATTCTTACATTCATGAAATCTAACTATATAACACTATATGAGAAACTAAGTACTTAACTTCATGAAAACGAACGACACAACACAGTATGTGAAACTAAGTGCTTAACTTCTTCAAAACTAATGATACAACAAGGTGTGTGAAACTACAAGCTTACCTTCATGAAATCTAACTATATAACACTTTATGAGAAACTACGTACTTAACTTCATGAAAACGAATGACACAACACAGTATGTGAAACTAAGTGCTTAACTTCTTCAAAACTTACAATACAGCATTGTGTTTGAAGCTACGTGCTTAACCTAATGAGAACTTACCATATAACACTGTGTTAGTAACTACATTCTTAACTTCTTCAAAACTAACGAAACAACACTGTGTGTGACACTATGTGCTTAACTTCATTAAATCTAACTATATAACACTATATGAGAAACTACATACCTAACTTCATGAAAACTAACAACACCACACAGTATGTGAAACTAAGTGCTTAACTTCTTCAAAACTTACAATACAGCATTGTGTTTGAAGCTACGTGCTTAACCTAATGAGAACTTACCATATAACACTGTGTTAGAAAATACATTCTTAACTTCTTCAAAAGTAATGATAGAACAATGTGTGTGACACTATGTGCTTAACTTCATGAAATCAAACTATAAAACACTATATGAGAAACTACGTACTTAACTTCATGAAAACGAATGCCACAACCTAGTATGTGAATCTAAGTGCTTAACTTCTTCAAAAATAATGATACAAATTTGTGTATGAAACTACATGCTTAACTTCATGAAATAAAACTATACAACACTATATGAGAATCCACGTACTTAACTTCATGAAAACTAACGATACAACACAGTATAAGATACTAAGTGCTTAACTTCTTCAAAACTAACAATACAGCATTGTGTTTGAAGCTAAGTTCTTAACCTAATGAGAACTTACCATATAACACTGTGTTAGAAACTACATTCTTAACTTCTTCAAAACGAACGAGACAACACTGTGTGTGACACTATGTGCTTAACTTCATGAAATCTAACAATATAACACTATATGGAAAACAACGTACTTCACTTCATGAACACAAACGACATAACACAGTATGTGAAACTAAGTGCTTAACTTCTTCAAAACTCATGATACAACATTGTGTGTGAAACTACATGCTTCCTTCATGAAATCTAACTATATACCACTATATGAGAATACACGTACTTAACTTCATTATAACTAATGATACACACTATGTGTGAAACTATGTGCTTAACGTTATGAAATCTCACTATATAACACTACATGAGAAACTACGTACTTAACTCCATGGAAACTAATGACACAACACAGTATGTGAAACTAAGTGCTTAACTTCTTCAAAACTAACAATACAGCATTGTGTTTGAAGCTACCTGCTTAACATAATGAGAACTTACGATATAACACTGTGTTATAAACTACATTCTTAACTTCTTCAAAACTAACGATACAACACTGTGTGTGACAGTATGTGCTTACCTTCATGAAATCTAACTATATAACCCTATATGAGAAACTACGTACTCAACTTCATGGAAACTAATGATACAACACAGTATGTGAAACTATGTGCTTTAATTCTTCAAAATAAATGATACAACATTGTGTGTGAAACTGCATGCTTACCTTCATGAAATCTAATTATATAATACTATATGAGAACCTACGTACTTAATTTCATGAAAAATAACGACACAACACAGTATGTGAAACTAAGTGCTTAACATCTTCAAACCTAATGATACATCATTGTGTGTGAAACTACATGCTTAACTTCTTGAAATCTATCTATATAACACTCTATGAGAATCCACGTACTTAACTTCAAGAAAACTAACGATACAATACTGTGTGTGAAACTATGTGCTTAACTTCATGAAAGCTCACTATATAACACTATATGAGATACTACGTACTTAACTTCATGAAAACTAACGACACAACACAGTATATGAAACTAAGTGCTTAACTTCTTCAAAACTAATGATACAACATTGTGTGTGAAACTACATGCTTACCTTCAAGAAATCTAACTATATAACACTATATGAGATACTATGTACTTAAGTTCATGAAAACTAACAACACAACACAGTATGTGAAACTAAGTGCTTAACTTCTTCAAAACTTACAATACAGCATTGTGTTTGAAGCTACGTCCTTAACCTAATGAGAACTTACCCTATAACACTGTGTTAGAAACTACATTCTTAACTTCTTCAAAAGTAATGATACAACAATGTGTGTGACACTATGTGCTTAACTTCATGAAATAAAACTATATAACACTATATGCGAACTACGTACTTAACTTCATGAAAACGAACGCACACAACCTAGTATGTGAATCTAAGTGCTTAACTTCTTCAAAACTAACAATACAGCATTGTGTTTGAAGCTAAGTTCTTAACCTAATGAGAACTTACCATATAACACTGTGTTAGAAACTACATTCTTAACTTCTTCAAAACTAACTATACAACACTGTGTGTGACACAATGTGCTTACCTTCATGAAATCTAAATATATAACACTATATGAGAAACTACGTACTTAACTTCATGAAAACTAACAAAACAACACAGTATGTGAAACTAAGTGCATAACTTCTTCAAAACTAATGATACAACATTGTGTGTGAAAGTACATGCTTACCTTCATAAAATCTAACAATATGACACTATATGAGATACTACGTACTTAACTTCATGAAAACTAACGACACAACACAGTATGTGAAACCAAGTGCTTAACTTCTTCAAAACTAATGATACAAGATTGTGTGTGAAACTACATGCTTACCTTCATGAAATCTCACTATATAACACTATATGAGAAACTACGTACTTAACTTCATGAAAACTAACGACACAACACACTATGTCAAACTAAGTGCTTAACTTCTTCAAAATTAACAATACAGCATTGTGTTTGAAGCTACGTGCTTAACCTAATGAGAACTTACCATATAACACTGTGTTAGACACTACATTCTTAACTTCTTCAAAACTAACGATACAACACTGAGTGTGACACTATGTGCTTAACTTCATGAAATCTAACTATATAACACTATATGAGAAACTACGTACTTAACTTCTTGAAAACTAACGACACAACACAGTATGTGAAACTAAGTGCTTAACTTCTTCAAAACTAATGATACAACATTGTGTTTGAAACTACATGCTTACCTTCATCAAATCTAATTATATAACACTATATGAGAAACTACGTACTTAACTTCATGAAAACTAACGAAAAAACATAGTATGTGAAACTAAGTGCTTAACATCTTCAAACCTAATGATACAACATTGTGTGTGAAACTACATGCTTAACTTCATGAAATATATCTATATAACACTGTATGAGATTCCACGTACTTAACTTCAAGGAAACTAACGATACAACACTGTGTGTGAAACTATGTTCTTAACGTCATGAAAGCTCACTATATAACACTATATGAGAAACTACGTACTTAACTTCATGGAAACTAACGACACAACACAGTATGTGAAACTAAGTGCTTAACTTCTTCAAAACTAACGATACAACATTGTGTGTGAAACTACATGCTTACCTTCATGAAATCTAACTATATAACACTATATGAGAACCTACGTACTTAACATCATGAAAACGAACAACACAACAGAGTATGTGAAACTAAGTGCTTAACTTCTTCAAAACTAATGATACAACATTGTGTGTGAAAGTACATGCTTAACTTCGTGAAATCTAACTATATAACACTATATGAGAATCCACGTGCTTAACTTCATGAAAACTAACGATACAACACTGTGTGTTAAACTATGTGCTTAACGTCATGAAATCTCACTATATAACACTATATGAGAAACTACGTACTTAACTTCATGGAAACTAACGACACAACACAGTATGTGAACCTAAGTGCTTAACTTCTTCAAAACTAACAATACAGCATTGTGTTTGAAGCTACGTGCTTAATATAATGAGAACTTACCATATGAAACTGTGTTAGAAACTACATTCTTAACTTCTTCAAAACTACCGATACAACACTGTGTGTGACACTATGTGCTTTCCTTCATGAAATCTAACTATATAACACTATAATAGAGACTATGTACTTAACTTCATAAAAAGAACAACACAACACAGTATGTGAAACTAAATGCTTAACTTCTTCAAAACTAATTATACAACATTGTGTGTGAAACTACATGCTTACCTTCATGTAATCTAACTATATAACACTGTATGAGAAACTAGATATTCATGAAAACTAACGACAAAACACAGTATGTGAAAATAAGTGCTTAACATCTTCAAAACTAATGTACAACATTGTGTGTTAAACTACATGCTTAAATTCATGAAATCTCACTATATAACAGTATATGAGAAACAACGTACTTAAATTCATTATAAAATTAATGACACAACACAGTATGTGAAACTAAGTGCTTAACATCTTCAAAACTAATGTACAACATTGTGTGTGAAACTACATGCTTAACTTCATGAAATCAATCTATATAACACTACATAAGAATCCACGGACTTAACTTCATGAAAACTAACCATACAACACTGTGTGTGAAACTATGTGCTTAATGTCATGAAATCTCACTATATAACACTATATGAGAAACTACGTACTTAACTTCATGAAAACTAAAGACACAACACAGTATGTGAAACTAAGTGCTTAACTTCTTGAAAACTAATGATACAACATTGTGTGTGAAATACATGCTTACCTTCAATTAATCTAACTATATAACACTATATGAGAAACTAAGTACTTAACTTCATGAAAACTTACGACACAACACAGTATGTGAAACTAAGTGCTTAACTTCTTCAAAACTTACAATACAGCATTGTGTTTGAAGCTACGGGCTTAACCTAATGAGAACTTACCATATAACACTGTGTTAGAAACTACATTCTTAACTTCTTCAAAACTAACGATACAACACTGAGTGTGACACTATGTACTTAACTTCATGAAATCTAACTGTATAACACTATATGAAAAACTACGTACTTAACTTCATGAAAACTAACGGCAAAACACAGTATGTGAAACTAAGTGCTTAACTTCTTCAAAACGAATGATACAACATTGGTGTGAAACTACATGCTTAACTTCATGAAATCTAACTATATAACACTATGTGAGAATCCACGTACTTAACTTCATGAAAACTAACCATACAACACTCTGTGTGAAACTATGTGCTTAACGTCATGAAAGCTCACTATATAACACTATATGAGAAACTACGTACTTAACTTCATGCAAACTAACGACACAACAGAGTATGTGAAACTAAGTGCTTAACTTTTTCAAAAGTAACAGTACAGTATTGTGTTTGAAGCTATGTGCTTAACATAATGAGAACTTACCATATAACGCTGTGTTATAAACTACATTCTTAAAGTCTTCAAAACTAACGATACAACACTGTGTGTGACACTATGTGCTTACCTTCATGAAATCTAACTATATAACACTATATGAGACACTATGTACTCAACTCCATGGAAACTAACGATACAACACAGTATGTTAAACTAAGTGGTTTAATTCTTCAAAACCAATGATACAACATTGTGTGTGAAACTACATTCTTACATTCATGAAATCTAACTATATAACACTATATGAGAAACTAAGTACTTAACTTCATGAAAACGAACGACACAACACAGTATGTGAAACTAAGTGCTTAACTTCTTCAAAACTAATGATACAACAAGGTGTGTGAAACTACAAGCTTACCTTCATGAAATCTAACTATATAACACTATATGAGAAACTACGTACTTAACTTCATGAAAACGAATGACACAACACAGTATGTGAAACTACGTGCTTAACTTCTTCAAAACTTACAATACAGCATTGTGTTTGAAGCTACGTGCTTAACCTAATGAGAACTTACCATATAACACTGTGTTAGAAACTACATTCTTAACTTCTTCAAAACTAACGATACAACACTGAGTGTGACACTATGTGCTTAACTTCATGAAATCTAACTATATAACACTATATGAGAAACTACGTACTTAACTTCTTGAAAACTAACGACACAACACAGTATGTGAAACTAAGTGCTTAACTTCTTCAAAACTAATGATACAACATTGTGTTTGAAACTACATGCTTACCTTCATCAAATCTAATTATATAACACTATATGAGAAACTACGTACTTAACTTCATGAAAACTAACGAAAAAACATAGTATGTGAAACTAAGTGCTTAACATCTTCAAACCTAATGATACAACATTGTGTGTGAAACTACATGCTTAACTTCATGAAATATATCTATATAACACTGTATGAGATTCCACGTACTTAACTTCAAGGAAACTAACGATACAACACTGTGTGTGAAACTATGTTCTTAACGTCATGAAAGCTCACTATATAACACTATATGAGAAACTACGTACTTAACTTCATGGAAACTAACGACACAACACAGTATGTGAAACTAAGTGCTTAACTTCTTCAAAACTAACGATACAACATTGTGTGTGAAACTACATGCTTACCTTCATGAAATCTAACTATATAACACTATATGAGAACCTACGTACTTAACATCATGAAAACGAACAACACAACAGAGTATGTGAAACTAAGTGCTTAACTTCTTCAAAACTAATGATACAACATTGTGTGTGAAAGTACATGCTTAACTTCGTGAAATCTAACTATATAACACTATATGAGAATCCACGTACTTAACTTCATGAAAACTAACGATACAACACTGTGTGTTAAACTATGTGCTTAACGTCATGAAATCTCACTATATAACACTATATGAGAAACTACGTACTTAACTTCATGGAAACTAACGACACAACACAGTATGTGAACCTAAGTGCTTAACTTCTTCAAAACTAACAATACAGCATTGTGTTTGAAGCTACGTGCTTAATATAATGAGAACTTACCATATGAAACTGTGTTAGAAACTACATTCTTAACTTCTTCAAAACTACCGATACAACACTGTGTGTGACACTATGTGCTTTCCTTCATGAAATCTAACTATATAACACTATAATAGAGACTATGTACTTAACTTCATAAAAAGAACAACACAACACAGTATGTGAAACTAAATGCTTAACTTCTTCAAAACTAATTATACAACATTGTGTGTGAAACTACATGCTTACCTTCATGTAATCTAACTATATAACACTGTATGAGAAACTAGATATTCATGAAAACTAACGACAAAACACAGTATGTGAAAATAAGTGCTTAACATCTTCAAAACTAATGTACAACATTGTGTGTTAAACTACATGCTTAAATTCATGAAATCTCACTATATAACAGTATATGAGAAACAACGTACTTAAATTCATTATAAAATTAATGACACAACACAGTATGTGAAACTAAGTGCTTAACATCTTCAAAACTAATGTACAACATTGTGTGTGAAACTACATGCTTAACTTCATGAAATCAATCTATATAACACTACATAAGAATCCACGGACTTAACTTCATGAAAACTAACCATACAACACTGTGTGTGAAACTATGTGCTTAATGTCATGAAATCTCACTATATAACACTATATGAGAAACTACGTACTTAACTTCATGAAAACTAAAGACACAACACAGTATGTGAAACTAAGTGCTTAACTTCTTGAAAACTAATGATACAACATTGTGTGTGAAATACATGCTTACCTTCAATTAATCTAACTATATAACACTATATGAGAAACTAAGTACTTAACTTCATGAAAACTAACGACACAACACAGTATGTGAAACTAAGTGCTTAACTTCTTCAAAACTTACAATACAGCATTGTGTTTGAAGCTACGGGCTTAACCTAATGAGAACTTACCATATAACACTGTGTTAGAAACTACATTCTTAACTTCTTCAAAACTAACGATACAACACTGAGTGTGACACTATGTACTTAACTTCATGAAATCTAACTGTATAACACTATATGAAAAACTACGTACTTAACTTCATGAAAACTAACGGCAAAACACAGTATGTGAAACTAAGTGCTTAACTTCTTCAAAACGAATGATACAACATTGGTGTGAAACTACATGCTTAACTTCATGAAATCTAACTATATAACACTATGTGAGAATCCACGTACTTAACTTCATGAAAACTAACCATACAACACTCTGTGTGAAACTATGTGCTTAACGTCATGAAAGCTCACTATATAACACTATATGAGAAACTACGTACTTAACTTCATGCAAACTAACGACACAACAGAGTATGTGAAACTAAGTGCTTAACTTTTTCAAAAGTAACAATACAGTATTGTGTTTGAAGCTATGTGCTTAACATAATGAGAACTTACCATATAACGCTGTGTTATAAACTACATTCTTAAAGTCTTCAAAACTAACGATACAACACTGTGTGTGACACTATGTGCTTACCTTCATGAAATCTAACTATATAACACTATATGAGACACTATGTACTCAACTCCATGGAAACTAACGATACAACACAGTATGTTAAACTAAGTGGTTTAATTCTTCAAAACCAATGATACAACATTGTGTGTGAAACTACATTCTTACATTCATGAAATCTAACTATATAACACTATATGAGAAACTAAGTACTTAACTTCATGAAAACGAACGACACAACACAGTATGTGAAACTAAGTGCTTAACTTCTTCAAAACTAATGATACAACAAGGTGTGTGAAACTACAAGCTTACCTTCATGAAATCTAACTATATAACACTATATGAGAAACTACGTACTTAACTTCATGAAAACGAATGACACAACACAGTATGTGAAACTAAGTGCTTAACTTCTTCAAAACTTACAATACAGCATTGTGTTTGAAGCTACGTGCTTAACCTAATGAGAACTTACCATATAACACTGTGTTAGAAACTACATTCTTAACTTCTTCAAAACTAACGATACAACACTGAGTGTGACACTATGTGCTTAACTTCATGAAATCTAACTATATAACACTATATGAGAAACTACGTACTTAACTTCTTGAAAACTAACGACACAACACAGTATGTGAAACTAAGTGCTTAACTTCTTCAAAACTAATGATACAACATTGTGTTTGAAACTACATGCTTACCTTCATCAAATCTAATTATATAACACTATATGAGAAACTACGTACTTAACTTCATGAAAACTAACGAAAAAACATAGTATGTGAAACTAAGTGCTTAACATCTTCAAACCTAATGATACAACATTGTGTGTGAAACTACATGCTTAACTTCATGAAATATATCTATATAACACTGTATGAGATTCCACGTACTTAACTTCAAGGAAACTAACGATACAACACTGTGTGTGAAACTATGTTCTTAACGTCATGAAAGCTCACTATATAACACTATATGAGAAACTACGTACTTAACTTCATGGAAACTAACGACACAACACAGTATGTGAAACTAAGTGCTTAACTTCTTCAAAACTAACGATACAACATTGTGTGTGAAACTACATGCTTACCTTCATGAAATCTAACTATATAACACTATATGAGAACCTACGTACTTAACATCATGAAAACGAACAACACAACACAGTATGTGAAACTAAGTGCTTAACTTCTTCAAAACTAATGATACAACATTGTGTGTGAAAGTACATGCTTAACTTCGTGAAATCTAACTATATAACACTATATGAGAATCCACGTACTTAACTTCATGAAAACTAACGATACAACACTGTGTGTTAAACTATGTGCTTAACGTCATGAAATCTCACTATATAACACTATATGAGAAACTACGTACTTAACTTCATGGAAACTAACGACACAACACAGTATGTGAACCTAAGTGCTTAACTTCTTCAAAACTAACAATACAGCATTGTGTTTGAAGCTACGTGCTTAATATAATGAGAACTTACCATATGAAACTGTGTTAGAAACTACATTCTTAACTTCTTCAAAACTACCGATACAACACTGTGTGTGACACTATGTGCTTTCCTTCATGAAATCTAACTATATAACACTATAGTAGAGACTATGTACTTAACTTCATAAAAAGAACAACACAACACAGTATGTGAAACTAAATGCTTAACTTCTTCAAAACTAATTATACAACATTGTGTGTGAAACTACATGCTTACCTTCATGTAATCTAACTATATAACACTGTATGAGAAACTAGATATTCATGAAAACTAACGACAAAACACAGTATGTGAAAATAAGTGCTTAACATCTTCAAAACTAATGTACAACATTGTGTGTTAAACTACATGCTTAAATTCATGAAATCTCACTATATAACAGTATATGAGAAACAACGTACTTAAATTCATTAAAAAATTAATGACACAACACAGTATGTGAAACTAAGTGCTTAACATCTTCAAAACTAATGTACAACATTGTGTTTGAAACTACATGCTTAACTTCATGAAATCAATCTATATAACACTACATAAGAATCCACGGACTAAACTTCATGAAAACTAACCATACAACACTGTGTGTGAAACTATGTGCTTAATGTCATGAAATCTCACTATATAACACTATATGAGAAACTACGTACTTAACTTCATGAAAACTAAAGACACAACACAGTATGTGAAACTAAGTGCTTAACTTCTTGAAAACTAATGATACAACATTGTGTGTGAAATACATGCTTACCTTCAATTAATCTAACTATATAACACTATATGAGAAACTAAGTACTTAACTTCATGAAAACTAACGACACAACACAGTATGTGAAACTAAGTGCTTAACTTCTTCAAAACTTACAATACAGCATTGTGTTTGAAGCTACGGGCTTAACCTAATGAGAACTTACCATATAACACTGTGTTAGAAACTACATTCTTAACTTCTTCAAAACTAACGATACAACACTGAGTGTGACACTATGTACTTAACTTCATGAAATCTAACTGTATAACACTATATGAAAAACTACGTACTTAACTTCATGAAAACTAACGGCAAAACACAGTATGTGAAACTAAGTGCTTAACTTCTTCAAAACGAATGATACAACATTGGTGTGAAACTACATGCTTAACTTCATGAAATCTAACTATATAACACTATGTGAGAATCCACGTACTTAACTTCATGAAAACTAACCATACAACACTCTGTGTGAAACTATGTGCTTAACGTCATGAAAGCTCACTATATAACACTATATGAGAAACTACGTACTTAACTTCATGCAAACTAACGACACAACAGAGTATGTGAAACTAAGTGCTTAACTTTTTCAAAAGTAACAATACAGTATTGTGTTTGAAGCTATGTGCTTAACATAATGAGAACTTACCATATAACGCTGTGTTATAAACTACATTCTTAAAGTCTTCAAAACTAACGATACAACACTGTGTGTGACACTATGTGCTTACCTTCATGAAATCTAACTATATAACACTATATGAGACACTATGTACTCAACTCCATGGAAACTAACGATACAACACAGTATGTTAAACTAAGTGGTTTAATTCTTCAAAACCAATGATACAACATTGTGTGTGAAACTACATTCTTACATTCATGAAATCTAACTATATAACACTATATGAGAAACTAAGTACTTAACTTCATGAAAACGAACGACACAACACAGTATGTGAAACTAAGTGCTTAACTTCTTCAAAACTAATGATACAACAAGGTGTGTGAAACTACAAGCTTACCTTCATGAAATCTAACTATATAACACTATATGAGAAACTACGTACTTAACTTCATGAAAACGAATGACACAACACAGTATGTGAAACTACGTGCTTAACTTCTTCAAAACTTACAATACAGCATTGTGTTTGAAGCTACGTGCTTAACCTAATGAGAACTTACCATATAACACTGTGTTAGAAACTACATTCTTAACTTCTTCAAAACTAACGATACAACACTGAGTGTGACACTATGTGCTTAACTTCATGAAATCTAACTATATAACACTATATGAGAAACTACATACCTAACTTCATGAAAACTAACAACACAACACAGTATGTGAAACTAAGTGCTTAACTTCTTCAAAACTTACAATACAGCATTGTGTTTGAAGCTACGTGCTTAACCTAATGAGAACTTACCATATAACACTGTGTTAGAAAATACATTCTTAACTTCTTCAAAAGTAATGATAGAACAATGTGTGTGACACTATGTGCTTAACTTCATGAAATCAAACTATAAAACACTATATGAGAAACTACGTACTTAACTTCATGAAAACGAATGCCACAACCTAGTATGTGAATCTAAGTGCTTAACTTCTTCAAAAATAATGATACAAATTTGTGTATGAAACTACATGCTTAACTTCATGAAATCAAACTATACAACACTATATGAGAATCCACGTACTTAACTTCATGAAAACTAACGATACAACACAGTATAAGATACTAAGTGCTTAACTTCTTCAAAACTAACAATACAGCATTGTGTTTGAAGCTAAGTTCTTAACCTAATGAGAACTTACCATATAACACTGTGTTAGAAACTACATTCTTAACTTCTTCAAAACTAACGAGACAACACTGTGTGTGACACTATGTGCTTAACTTCATGAAATCTAACAATATAACACTATATGAAAAACAACGTACTTCACTTCATGAACACAAACGACATAACACAGTATGTGAAACTAAGTGCTTAACTTCTTCAAAACTCATGATACAACATTGTGTGTGAAACTACATGCTTCCTTCATGAAATCTAACTATATACCACTATATGAGAATACACGTACTTAACTTCATTATAACTAATGATACACACTATGTGTGAAACTATGTGCTTAACGTTATGAAATCTCACTATATAACACTACATGAGAAACTACGTACTTAACTCCATGGAAACTAATGACACAACACAGTATGTGAAACTAAGTGCTTAACTTCTTCAAAACTAACAATACAGCATTGTGTTTGAAGCTACCTGCTTAACATAATGAGAACTTACGATATAACACTGTGTTATAAACTACATTCTTAACTTCTTCAAAACTAACGATACAACACTGTGTGTGACAGTATGTGCTTACCTTCATGAAATCTAACTATATAACCCTATATGAGAAACTACGTACTCAACTTCATGGAAACTAATGATACAACACAGTATGTGAAACTATGTGCTTTAATTCTTCAAAATAAATGATACAACATTGTGTGTGAAACTGCATGCTTACCTTCATGAAATCTAATTATATAATACTATATGAGAACCTACGTACTTAATTTCATGAAAAATAACGACACAACACAGTATGTGAAACTAAGTGCTTAACATCTTCAAACCTAATGATACATCATTGTGTGTGAAACTACATGCTTAACTTCTTGAAATCTATCTATATAACACTCTATGAGAATCCACGTACTTAACTTCAAGAAAACTAACGATACAATACTGTGTGTGAAACTATGTGCTTAACTTCATGAAAGCTCACTATATAACACTATATGAGATACTACGTACTTAACTTCATGAAAACTAACGACACAACACAGTATATGAAACTAAGTGCTTAACATCTTCAAACCTAATGATACAACATTGTGTGTGAAACTACATGCTTACCTTCAAGAAATCTAACTATATAACACTATATGAGATACTATGTACTTAACTTCATGAAAACTAACAACACAACACAGTATGTGAAACTAAGTGCTTAACTTCTTCAAAACTTACAATACAGCATTGTGTTTGAAGCTACGTGCTTAACCTAATGAGAACTTACCCTATAACACTGTGTTAGAAACTACATTCTTAACTTCTTCAAAAGTAATGATACAACAATGTGTGTGACACTATGTGCTTAACTTCATGAAATCAAACTATATAACACTATATGCGAACTACGTACTTAACTTCATGAAAACGAACGCCACAACCTAGTATGTGAATCTAAGTGCTTAACTTCTTCAAAACTAACAATACAGCATTGTGTTTGAAGCTAAGTTCTTAACCTAATGAGAACTTACCATATAACACTGTGTTAGAAACTACATTCTTAACTTCTTCAAAACTAACGATACAACAATGTGTGTGACACTATGTGCTTAACTTCATGAAATCTAACTATATAACACTACATGAGAAACGACGTATTAACTTCATGAAAACTAACGACACAACACAGTATGTGAAATTAAGTGCTTAACTTCTTCAAAACTAATGATACAACATTGTGTGTGAAGCTACATGCTTACCTTCATGAAATCTAACTATATAACGCTATATGGGAAACTACGTACTTAACTTCATGAAAACTAATGACACAACACAGTATGTGAAACGAAGTGCTTAACTTCTTCAAAATTATCAAAACACCATTGTGTTTGAATCTACATGCTTAACATAATGAGAACTTACCATATAAAACTGTGTTAGAAACTACATTCTTAACTTCTTCAAAACTAACGATACAACACTGTGTGTGACTCTATGTGCTTAACTTCATGAAATCTAACATTATAACACTATATGAGAAACTACGTACTTAACCTCATGAAAACTAACGATACAAAACTGTGTGTGAAACTATGTGCTTAACGTCATGAAATCTCACTTTATAACACTATATGAGAAACTAGGTACTTAACTTCATGGAAACTAATGACACAACACAGTATGTGAAACTAAGTGCTTAACATCTTCAAAACTAACAATTCAGCATTGTGTTTGAAGTTACGGGCTTAACATAATGAGAACTTACCATATAACACTGTTTTAGAAACTACATTCTTAACTTCTTCAAAACTAACGATACAACACTGTGTGTGACACTATGTGCTTACCTTCATGAAATCTAACTATACAACACTATATGAGAAACTACGTACTTAACTTCATGAAAACTAACGACACAACGCAGTATGTGAAACTAAGTGCTTAACATCTTCAAAATAATGTTACAACATTGTGTGTGAAACTACATGCTTAACTTCATGAAATCTAACTATATAACACTATATGAGAATCCACGTACTTAACTTCATGAAAACTAACGACACAACACAGTATGTGATACTAAGTGCTTAACTTCTTCAAAACTAATGATACAACATTGTGTGTGAAACTACATGCTTAACTTCATGAAATCTAACTATATAACACTATATGAGAATCCACGTACTTAACTACATGAAAACGAACGATACAACACTGTGTGTGAAACTATGTGCTTAACGTCATGAAATCTCACTATATAACACTATATGAGAAACTACGTACTTAACTTCATGAAAAGTAATGACACAACACAGTATGTGAAACTAAGTGCTTAACTTCTTCAAAACTTACAATACAGCGTTGTGTTTGAAGCTACGTGCTTAACCTAATGAGAACATACCATATAACACTGTGTTAGAAACTACATTCTTAACTTCTTCAAAACTAACGATACAACAATGTGTGTGACACTATGTGCTTACCTTCATGAAATCTAACTATATAACACTATATGAGAAACTACGTACTTAACTTCATGAAAACTAACGATACAACACAGTATATGAAACTAAGTGCTTAACATCTTAAAAACTAATGATACAACATTGTGTGTGAAACTACATGCTTACCTTCATGAAATCAAACTATATAACACTATATGAGAATCCACGTACTTAACTTCATGAAAACTAACGACACATCACAGTATGTGATACTAAGCGCTTAACTTCTTCAAAACTAACATTATAGCATTGTGTTTGAAGCTACATGCTTAACCTAATGAGAACTTACCATATAACACTGTGTTAGAAACTACATTCTTAACTTCTTCAAAACTAACGATACAACACTGTGTGTGACATTATGTGCTTAATTCATGATATCTAACTATATGACACTATTTGAGAAACTACGTACTTAACTTGATGAAAACTAACGACACAACACAGTATGTGAAATTAAGTGCTTAACTTCTTCAAAACTAATGATACAACATTGTGTGTGACTATATGCTTACCTTCATGAAATCAAACTATACAATGCTATGTGGGAAACTACGTACTTAACTTCATGAAAACTAACGACACAACCCAGTATGTGAAACTAAGTGCTTAATATCTTCAAAATAATGATACAACATTGTGTGTGAAACTACATGCTTACCTTCAATTAATCTAACTATATAACACTATATGAGATACAACTTACTTAATTTCATGAAAACTAACGACACAACACAGTATGTGAAACTAAGTGCTTAACTTGTTCAAAACTTACAATACAGCATTCTGTTTGAGCTACGTGCTTAAAATAATGAGAACTTACCATATAATACTGTGTTAGAAACTACATTCTTAACTTCTTCAAAACTCACGATACAACACTGTGTGTGACACTCTGTGCTTAACTTCATTAAATCTAACTATATAACACTATATGAGAAACTACGTACTTAACTTCATGAAAACTAACGACACAACACTGTATGTGAAACTAAGTGCTTAACATCTTCAAAACTAATGATACAACATTGTGTGTGAAACTACATGCTTACCTTCATGAAATCAAACTATATAACACTATATGACAATCCACGTACTTAACTTCATGAAAACTAACGATACAACACTGTGTGTGAAACTATGTGCTTAACGTCATGAAATCTCACTATATAACACTATATGAGAAACTACATGCTTAACTTCATGAAAACTAACGACACAACACAGTATGTGAAACTAAGTGCTTAACTTCTTCAAAACTAATGATACAACATTGTGTGTGAAACTACATGCTTACCTTCATGAAATCTCACTATATAACACTATATGAGAAACTACATACTTAACTTCATGAAAACTAACGACACAACACAGTATGTGAAACTAAGTGCTTAACTACTTCAAAACTAACAATACAGCATTGTGTTTGAAGCTTCGTGCTTAACCTAATGAGACCTTACCATATAACACTGTGTTAGAAACTATATTCTTCTTCAAAACTAACGATACAACACTGGATGTGACACTATGTGCTTAACTTCATGAAATCTAACTGTATAACACTATATGAAAAACTACGTACTTAACTTCATGAAAACTAACGACACAACACAGTATGTGAAACTAAGTGCTTAACTTCTTCAAAACTAATGATACAACATTGTGTGTGAAACTACATGCTTACCTTCATGAAATCTAACTATATAACGCTATATGGGAAACTACGTACTTAACTTCATGAAAACTAACGACACAACACAGTATGTGAAACGAAGTGCTTAACTTCTTCAAAACAAACAAAACAGCATTGTGTTTGAAGCTACGTGCTTAACATAATGAGAACTTACCATATAAAACTGTGTTAGAAACTACATTCTTAACTTCTTCAAAACTAATGATACAACACTGTGTGTGACACTATGTGCTTAACTTCATGAAATCTAACTATATAACACTATATGAGAAACTACGTACTTAACTTCATGAAAACTAACGACACAACACAGTATGTGAAACTAAGTGCTTAACTTCTTCAAAACTAATGATACAACATTGTGTGTGAAACTACATGCTTAACTTCATGAAATCTAACTATATAACACTATATGAGAATCCACGTACTTAACTTCATGAAAACTAACGATACAACACTGTGTGTGAAACTATGTGCTTAACGTCATGAAATCTCACTATATAACACTATATGAGAAACTACTTACTTAACTTCATGGAAACTAATGTCACAACACAGTATGTGAAACTAAGTGCTTAACATCTTCAAAACTAACAATACAGCATTGTGTTTGAAGCTACGTGCTTAACATAATGAGAACTTACCATATAACACTGTGTTAGAAACTACATTCTTAACCTCTTCAAAACTAACGATACAACACTTTGGGTGACACTATGTGCTTACCTTCATGAAATCTAACTATATAACACTATATGAGAAACTACGTACTTAACTTCATGAAAACTAACGACACAACACAGTATGTGAAACTAAGTGCTTAATATCTTCAAAATAATGATACAACATTGTGTGTGAAACTACATGCTTAACTTCATGAAATCTATCCATATAACAGTATATGAGAATCCACGTACTTAACTTCATGAAAACTAACGATACAACACTGTGTGTGAAACTATGTGCTTAACGTCATGAAATCTCACTATATAACACTATATGAGAAACTACGTACTTAACTTCATGAAAACTAGTGACACAACATAGTATGTGAAACTAAGTGCTTAACTTCTTCAAAACTAATGATACAACATTGTGTGTGAAACTACATGCTTACCTTCAATTAATCTAACTATATAACACTATGTGAGATAAAACCTACGTAATTTCATGAAAACTAACGACACAACAGAGTATGTGAAACTAAGTGCTTAACTTCTTCAAAACTAACAATACAGCGTTGTGTTTGAAGCTACGTGCTTAACCTAATGAGAACTTACCATATAACACTGTGTTAGAAACTACATTCTTAACTTCTTCAAAACTAACTATACAACACTGGGTGTGACACTATGTGCTTAACTTCATGAAATCTAACTGTATAACACTACATGAAAAACTACCTACTTAACTTCATGAAAACTAACAACACAACACAGTATGTGAAACTAAGTGCTTAACTTCTTCAAAACTAATGATACAACATTGTGTGTGAAACTACATGCTTACCTTCAATTAATCTAACTATATAACTCTATATGAGATACAACCTACGTAATTTCATGAAAACTAACGACACAAAACAGTATGTGAAACTATGTGCTTAACTTCTTCTAAACTAATGATACAACATTGTGTGTGAAACTACATGCTTAACTTCATGAAATCTAACTATATAACACTATATGAGAATACACGAATTTAACTTCATGAAAACCAACGATAAAACACTGTGTGTGAAACTATGTGCTGAACGTCATGAAATCTCACTAAATAACACTATATGAGAAACTATGTACTTAACTTCATGGAAACTAACGACACAACAGAGTATGTGAAACTAAGTGCTTAACTTCTTCAAAACTAATGATACAACATTGTGTGTGAAACTACATGCTTACCTTCATGAAATCTAACTATATAACACTATATGGGAATCTACGTACTTAACTTCATGAAAACTAGCGACACAACACAGTATGTGAAACTAAGTGCTTAACTTCTTCAAAACTAATAATACAACATTGTGTGAGAAACTTCATGTACTTAACTTCATGAAATCTAACGACACAACACTATATGTAGAATACCGTGCTTAACGTCATCAAAACTAACGATACAACACTGTGTGTGAAACTACATGCTTAACGTTCATGAAATCTCACTATATAACACTATATGAGGAATCTACGTACTTAACTTCATGAAAACTAATGACACAACACAGTATGTGAAACTAAGTGCTTAACATCTTCAAAACTAACAATACAGCATTGTGTTTGCAGCAACATGCTTAACATAATGAGAACATACACATAACACTGTGTTAGAAACTACATTCTTAACTTCTTCAAAACAACGATACAACACTGTGTTTGACACTTATGTGCTTACCTTCATGAAATCTAACTATATAACACTATATGAGAAACTATGTACATAACTTCATGAAAACTAACGAAACAACGCAGTACGTGAAACAAAGTGCTTAACATCTTCAAAACTAATGATACAACATTGTGTGTGAAACTACATGCATAACTTCATGAAATCTATACTATATAACACTATATGAGAATCTACGTACTTAACTTCATGAAAACTAACGACACAACACAGTATGTGATACTAAATGCTTAACTTCTTCAAAACTAATGATACAACATTGTGTGTGAAACTACATGCTTAACTTCATGAAATCTAACTATATAACACTATATGAGAATCCACGTACTTAACTTCATGAAAACTAACGATACAACACTGTGTGTAAACTATGTGCTTAACGTCATGAAATCTCACTATATAACACTATATGAGAAACTACGTACTTAACTTCATGGAAACTAACGACACAACACAGTATGTGAAACTAAGTGCTTAACTTCTTCAAAACTAACAATACAACATTGTAGTGTGAAACTACATGTAACTTCATGAAATCTAACTATATAACACTAATGAGAACTACGTACTTAACTTCATGAAAACTAACGACACAACATGTATGTGAAACTACATTGCTTAACTTCTTCAAAACTAACAATACAACACTGTGTGTGAAACTACGTGCTTAACTTCATGAAATCTAACTATATAACACTACATGAGAAACTACGTACTTAACTTCATGAAAACTAACGATACAACACTGTAGTGATGAAACTATGTGCTTAACTGTCATGAAATCTCACTATATAACACTATATGAGAAACTACGTACTTAACTTCATGAAAACTAACGACACAACAC
Source organism: Mesocricetus auratus (assembly GCF_017639785.1). NCBI lineage: Eukaryota > Metazoa > Chordata > Mammalia > Rodentia > Cricetidae > Mesocricetus > Mesocricetus auratus. The sequence continues at coordinate 25,372 of NW_024434430.1, read as the reverse complement.
AGTATGTGAAACTAAGTGCTTAACTTCTTCAAAACTAATGATACAACATTGTGTGTGAAACTACATGCTTAACTTCATGAAATCTAACTATATAACACTATATGAGAAACTACATACTTAACTTCATGAAAACTAACGATACAACACTGTATGTGAAACTATGTGCTTAACTTCATGAAAACTAACCATATAACACTGTGTTAGAAACTACGTACTTTACTTCATGAGAAACTAACGACACAACACTGTATATTGAAACTACAGTGCTTAACTTCTTCAAAACTAACGATACAACACTGTGTGTGAAACTACGTGCTTAACTTCCATGAAATCTAACTATATAACACTATATGAGAAACTACGTACTAACTTCATGCGAGCCCAGCTTCAGGTGAGATTGGGTCCCCGGCTGGGACCACCCGCCCATCACCCATCCCCCCATCTTCGGGCCGCTCCCGGCTTCTAGAAGAGCCGCCCACACAGGAAAGAGATCAGCCCCTCCAAGACCCCAACCCAGCGAGCCCAGCTTCAGGTGAGATTGGGTCCCTGGCTGGGACCACCCGCCCATCACCCATCCCCCTCCATCTTCGGGGCCTCTCCCGGCTTCCAGAAGAGCCGCCCACACAGGAAAGAGATCAGCCCCTCCAGGACCCCAACCCAGCGAGCCCAGCTTCAGGTGAGATTGGGTCCCCGGCTGGGACCACCCAGCCATCACCCATCCCCCTCCATCTTCGGGGCCGCTCCCGGCCTCCAGAAGAGCCGCCCACACAGGAAAGAGATCAGCCCCTCCAAGACCCCAACCCAGCGAGCCCAGCTTCAGGTGAGATTGGGTCTCTGGCTGGGACCACCCAGCCATCACCCATCCCCCTCCATCTTCGGGGCCGCTCCCGGCCTCCAGAAGAGCCGCCCACACAGGAAAGAGATCAGCCCCTCCAAGACCCCAACCCAGCAAGCGCAGCTTCAGGTGAGATTGGACCCCCGGCTGGGACCACCTGCCCATCACCCATCCCCCTCCATCTTCGGGGCCGCTCCCGGCTTCCAGAAGAGCCGCCCACACAGGAAAGAGATCAGCCCCTCCAAGACCCCAACCCAGCGAGCCCAGCTTCAGAAGAGCCGCCCACACAGGAAAGAGATCAGCCCCTCCAAGACACCAACCCAGTGAGCCCAGCTTCAGGAAAGAGATCAGCCCCTCCAAGACCCCAACCCCAGCGAGGCCAGCTTCAGCTTCAGCTGCAGTAAGGAAGGAGACCAGTGGAAACAGAAAGCCCCCACCAGCACCCACTGGAAGAAGAGATGGGAAGAAGACAGAATAAGAGATCACTCAGCAATAGAAACACCAACACGACCCCACCAGAATCCAGGGATCCAACACCAGCAAGATCTGAAAAGCACTACATAGATGAAGAAGAGGAGACAGACCTTAAAAGTTATTTCATGAAGATGATGGAGAGCCTCAAAGAAGAAACGAGGAAATCCCTTAAAGAAATAGAAGAAAAAACAAACAAAAAAATCCATGAAATGGGGGAAAAATTCAAGAAATAAACAAATCTCTCAAAGAATCTAAAGAGCACCAAGAAAAAACAACCAAGAAAATTAAGGAAACAGCTCAAACAGTTGAAGGATTGAAAGCTGAAATAGAAACGATAAAGAAAACACAGAATGAAGGGATGCTGGAAATAGAAAAGCTCGGTAAACGGTCTGGAATTACAGATGCAAGCATCACCAATAGAATACAAGAGATAGAAGAGAGAATCTCAGGTGTTGAAGACTCATTAGAGGACATAGCATCGTCAACCAAAGAAAATCTCAAAACCAACAAATCCTTAACACAAAATATTCAGGAAATATGGGACACCGTGAAGAAGCCAAACCTGAGAATAATAGGTATAGAAGAAGGTGAAGAACTTCAACTTGAAGGTACAGAAAACATATTCAACAAAATCATAGAAGAAAACTTCCCTAACCTAAAGAAAGATATGCCTATGAAAGTACAAGAATCTTACAGAACACCAAATAGGCTTGACCAGAAAAAGAAGTCACCTCGCCATATAATAATCAAAACATCAAACCTACAGAGTAAAGAGAAAATATTAAGAGCAGCTAAAGAAAAAGGCCAAGTAACATATAAAGGCAGACCTATCCGAATTACACCTGACTTCTCAATGGAAACGATGAAAGCCAGAAGATCCTGGTCAGATGTCCTACAAACGCTAAGGGAACAAGGATGCCAGCCCAGACTACTATATCCAGCAAAGCTCTCAATTACCATAGATGGAGAAAACAAAATATTCCATGACAAAGCCAGATTTAAACAATACGTATCCATGAATCCAGCTCTACAGAAAATGCTAGAAGGAAAACCTAGAGCCAAGGAAGATAACTACATTCACAAAGACACAGGCAATATAGAATCATACTTTACAAAACACTAAAAGAAAAAGGGAGGAGAAACTACACAAAATAACTTCACTAACAATAAATCAAGCGCAAACAAGGATCACCAATCAATGGTCATTAATATCCCTCAATGTCAATGGCCTCAACTTACCTATAAAAAGACACAGACTAGCAGAATGGATACGAAGACAGAACCCTTCCTTCTGCTGCATACAAGAAACACATCTCAACACCAAAGACAGACGTTATCTCAGAGTAAAGGGCTGGGAAAAGATCTTCCAATCAAACGGCCCCAAGAAACAAGCGGGCGTAGCAATCCTAATATCTAACAAATTAGGCTTCAAATTAAAATCAATCAAAAGAGATGAAGAAGGGCACTTCATATTCATCAAAGGAAAAATACATCAAGACGAAGTCTCGATTTTAAATATCTACGCCCCAAATACAAAGGCACCTACATTCGTGAAAGAAACATTACTAAAGCTCAAAATGCACATAAAATCTCACACACTAATAGTAGGAGACTTCAACACTCCGCTCTCACCGCTAGATAGGACCTCCAGACAGAAACTTAACAAAGAAACAAAAGAATTAATAGAAGTTATGACCCAACTGGGTTTAACAGACATCTATAGAACATTCCACCCAAATACAAAGGGATATACCTTCTTCTCGGCACCACATGGAACCTTCTCTAAAATTGACCACATAATAGGAAACATAGCAAATCTCCACAGATACAAAAAAATTGGAATAACCCCCTGCATCTTATCAGACCACCATGCATTAACATTAGAATTCAACAATAACACAAATCGCAGAAACCCTACAAACTCATGGAGATTGAACAATGCACAATTGCACCATCCCTGGGTAAAGGAACAAATAAAAAAAGAAATTAAAGACTTCCTCGATTTCAATGAGAATGAAGACACAACATACACAAACTTATGGGACACTTTGAAAGCAGTGCTGAGAGGAAAGTTTATAGCACTAAGTGCCCACATGAAAAAACTGGAGAACAGTCATACTAGAGAATTAATAGCACAGCTGAATGTTCTAGAACAAAAAGAAGCAAACTCCCCAGGAGGAGCAGACGCCAGGAAATAATCAAATTGAGGGCTGAAATCAATCAAGTAGAAACCAGGAAAACATTGAGAAGAATCAATGAAACAAAGAGTTGGTTCTTTGAGAAAATCAACAAAATAGACAAACCTCTGTCCAAACTAACCAAAAGACAGAGAGAGAACATGCTAATTAACAAAATCAGGGATGAGAAAGGGGACATAACAACGGACTCTGAGGAAATCAAGAGAATCATCAGGGCATACTTTGAAAATCTGTACTCCACAAAATTTGAAAATTTAAAGGAAATGGACAATTTCTTGGATAGATATCACTTGCCAAAACTAAATCAAGAACAGATAAATAATCTAAACAGACCTATAACCCCTAATGAAATAGAAGCAGTCATCAAAAGTCTCCCAAACAAAAAAAGCCCAGGCCCAGATGGCTTCAGTGCAGAATTCTACCAGAAATTCAAAGAAGAGCTCATTCCAATACTCGTCAAAGTATTCCACACTATAGAAGCAGGAGGCTCACTGCCAAACTCTTTCTACGAGGCTACAATTACCTTGATACCCAAGCCACACAAAGACACAACTAAGAAAGAGAACTATAGACCAATTTCCCTCATGAACATTGATGCAAAAATACTCAATAAAATACTTGCAAACCGGATTCAAGAACACATCAGAAAAATCATCCACCATGATCAAGTAGGCTTCATTCCAGGAATGCAGGGATGGTTCAACATTAGAAAATCTATCAATGTAATCCACCATATTAACAATCTGCGAAAGAAAAACCACATGATCATCTCGCTAGATGCTGAAAAAGCCTTTGACAAAATCCAGCACCCCTTCATGATAAAGGTCCTAGAGAGATCAGGGATAACAGGAACGTACCTGAATATAATAAAAGCAATATACAGTAAACCAACAGCTAACATCAAACTAAATGGAGAGAAACTCAAAGCAATTCCTCTAAAATCAGGAACAAGACAAGGCTGTCCACTCTCTCCATATCTCTTCAATATTGTACTTGAAGTTCTAGCTACAGCAATAAGACAACAAAAGGAGATAAAGGGGATACAAATAGGAAAAGAAGAAGTCAAACTTTCATTATTTGCAGATGATATGATAGTTTACATAAGTGACCCAAAAAACTCCGCAAGGTCACTCCTAGAGCTGATAAACACCTTCAGCAATGTGGCAGGATACAAGGTAAACTCAAAAAAATCAGTGGCCCTATTATATACAGATGATGAAGTGACTGAGAAAGAAATCAGAGAAACATCACCTTTTACAATAGCCAAAAACAGCATCAAATATCTGGGGATAATGTTAACCAAGGAAGTGAAAGACCTGTATATCAAGAACTTTGTGTCTTTGAAGAAAGAAATCAAAGAAGATACCAGAAAATGGAAAGATCTCCCATGCTCTTGGATTGGTAGGATCAACATAATAAAAATGGCAATCTTGCCAAAAGCAGTCTATAGATTCAATGCAATCCCTATCAAAATTCCATCACAATTCTTCAAGGACCTGGAAAGAACATTAATCAACTTTATATGGAAAAACAAAAGGCCCAGGATAGCCAAAACATCCCTATACAATAAAGGAACTTCAGGAGGCATCACCATACCTGACTTCAAGCTCTATTATAGAGCTATAGTCCTGAAAACAGCTTGGTATTGGCACAAAAATAGGCAGGTAGACCAATGGAACCGAATCGAAAGCCCTAATTTTAACCCACACACCTATGAACACCTGATTTTTGACAAAGAAGCTAAAACTGTACAGTGGAAAAAAGAAAGCATCTTCAACAAATGGTGCTGGCATAACTGGGTAGTGGTATGCAGAAGACTGCAGATAGATCCATGTTTATCGCCTTGTACAAAACTTAAGTCCAAATGGATCAAAGATCTCAACATACATCCAGCCACACTGAAACTTTTAGAAGAGAAAGTGGGAGATACTCTTCAACGAGTTGGTACAGGAGACCACTTCCTAAACATAACACCAGTGGCACAGGCACTGAGATCAACAATTAACAAATGGGACCTTCTGAAACTAAAAAGCTTCTGTAAGGCAAAGGACACAATCAAAAAGACAAAAAGGCAGGCCACAGAATGGGAAAAGATATTCACTAACCCTACATCTGACAGAGGGCTAATCTCCAAAATTTACAAAGAACTCAAGAAACAAGTCTCCAAAACACCAAAGGATCCACTTGAAAGGTGGGGTACAGAGCTAAATAGAGAATTCTCAGTAGAGGAGGCTAAAATGGCCAAGAGACACTTAAGAAAGTGCTCAACATCCTTAGCCATCAGGGAAATGCAAATCAAAACAACTCTGAGATACCATCTTACTCCTGTCAGAATGGCTAGAATCAAAAACACCGAAGACAATTTATGCTGGAGGGGATGTGGAGAGAGAGGAACACTCCTCCACTGCTGGTGGGAATGCCAACTCATACAGCCTCTTTGGAAATCAGTATGGAGATTCCTCAGGAAAATGGGAATTAATCTACCACTAGACCCAGCAATTCCACTCTTAGGCATTTATCCAAATGAGGCAGGTTCATACAACAAGGGCATCTGCTCCACTATGTTCATAGCAGCATTGTTTGTAATAGCCAGAACCTGGAAGCAACCTAGATGCCCCTCAACTGAAGAGTGGATAGAGAAAATGTGGTACATTTACACAATGGAGTATTACTCAGCAGAAAAAAACAATGGAATCTTGAAATTCGCAGGGAAATGGATAGCACTGGAAGAAACCATCCTGAGTGAGGTAACCCAGTCGCAAAAAGACAAACATGGTATGTACTCACTCATATATGGATTTTAGATATGGATCAGGATAGTGCCAGTCTGCACTTCCACAGATAGAGAGTCTGGGAAACAGGAAAGAACCTAAAAGATATGCATATATACATAGTACCCAAGAGAAGAGGATGGAGACAAGATCCTCTGAATGGATGGGGAACAGGGCGAGGGGGGTAGTGGGACCTGGGAAGAATAGAGGGGGTAAAGAGGAAGGGAGTTGGTCATGGGGGAACAGGAAGTTGAGGGGGTGGGGGTAGAATAGGGGGAAGAGGGAATCATAGGATCGAAGACAGATCAGGCACCAGAGTGACCTCGAGTGATCTAAAGGTATAACATCAATTGGCAAGCTAAGCAATAGTGGAAGGACCACCTCGAATGCCCATTCCTGATAATGAACTTGATGTCTATAACTATCCGGGAGCCTTCATCCTGGGACTGATGGAAGCAGAGGCAAACACACATCTAAGCACTGAACTGAACCCAAGGAACCCAGTGACAGAGAGAGAGGAATGATGAGCAAATTGGCAAAGAATGGGCTGGCAAAACCAGCAGAGACAGCTGATCTGAACAGGGGAGTGCTCTTAGACCCCAGACCGACAGTGGGGAGGCCAGAATGGGACTGATCTGGACCCCCCAAATGTGAGTGTCAGTGAGAAGGCCTGGACAACCTATGGGGCTCTGAGCTGTGGATCAGTGTCTATTCCTGGTATACAATCTGTCTTCATGTGCCTATAGCACAAAGAGAGATGCTCTCTCAGCCTGGACTCTTAGGGGAGTGCCTTGACCCTACCAAGAGTAAAATGATAGACTCTAGACATCCCCTATGTGGAAGTATGTGGCAATAGGGTGGGAGGGAGGGTGGAAGGGGAGTGCGGGAGGAGGGGAGGGAGAGGGAACTGGGATTGACATGTAAAACAAGGTATTTAAAATTAAAAAAAAAACTAACGAAAAAAAAAAGAGTTGTACTACACCCCAAAAAAAAAAAAAACCCAAGTATGACATTTTTCTACATATGAAAATCTCTCAAAAGCATGAATCTATTGTGTCTTTTAGTCCTGGTCCATCTTTAGGAATTCCTAGAGCATTTTAGTGTTTTCCTACCAAATAAGTGAAAGAGATGACATTAACACAACACCTGAAAATCCTATGAATGAAAATGTCCCTCATTCCAACAGATCTCCATTTGAATATTGTTACTCTTTAACACAGACCTTTCCTTTTATATAAAATCCTTATACTTTTACCCAAGGTTAGTATATATATATCATAAATCTATTGGAGTAAGGAAATAAAGAAAGAAAATAAGCTAATGTGTACCATCTTAAAAAATAAATTGAACAGGGAGTCAGAAACCATGTTCAGACAAAATAATCATTAAAGTATGAACATTAAATGATGCTTTGGGGAGGACACAAAGTAGGAAAGATGGTTAGGAGGGATGGGATTGACTCAAAGTTTGAAACTAAAGAAGCTTTTCAAGAAAGACATGTGGATTGCTCATGGAGAGACACCCCAGGCAGAAGAGATAGCAAGTGTAAAGGCGCTGGGGCAGGCATATGCTTGCTGTGTTTAAGGAACCAGGAGGGTTAAGCAACTGGGGTATGCTGAGGAAGGAAATTGAGTATATACAGATTGCGTAGGTTTATAGAGCCTAAGAATATTTAATGTGGAATGTATATTTTGTAGCTTAAAACATAGTGACTCACTGAACTAGGACAGAAGGGCAGAGAAACTTGTGGCAACCATGTGGTACACGGCCCAGATCTCAAAGAATACTGCAGGATTCCACCATCACATTCCTTAATAGATTCCAAACCTGACACAGATGTAGCTCACGCCAGTGAGAGAGCCATGGGCTTTAGATCTGCAGAACAGGCCTGGTGGTCTCAGGAAAGCTGTCAACATTTTCCAGGGCCTCTAAGACAGGGTTATAAGATAGGTTAGTAACATGTTCATATACCTATGTTGAACAGGTATAATGCGAAGAGTGGAGAGAGTTTAAATAGAATCAGAAGTCTCTGTAGGCTACTATTTTATTTCAGATGTGGTCTGGAATATCCCTGTACACTGTGTGAATATATGTTACTGTGATAGGGTTAATAAAGAAGCTGACTGTCCAATAGGTGGACAGGATAAGATTAGGTGGGCTAACCAAACAAAGGACAGTGGGAAGAGGAAATGTATAGTGAGAGGAGTTGTCAGCCAGGCATGGAGAGGAAACAAGAGGATCAAGATAAAATGTATGTAATACCATATGTCAGAAAGTAGATTAATATAAATGGGTTAATGTAAGTTGTAGTAAAAAGCCTTAGCTCTTGGCCTAACATTTACAATTAATATTAAGTCTCTGTGCATTTATTTGGGAACAGCTGCTGAGATACAGAGAAACTCCTTCTACAGTCTGGTCTATAACCAAGTGTTTGTTTTACTTAAGGATGAGACAAGGTTGCTGTAAGTCCTGATCAATGGTGTCAGATAACAACCTCATTGTGTGTGTGAGCTTGTTTTGTTTTTTCAAGATAGAGTGTCTTAGTTAGGGTTTCTATTGCTGTGACGATACACCATGACCACAGCAGCTCTTTTTATTTTGCCTATCAATCCCAGTCCCCTCTTCATTCCAACCACCCATGCCCCCACCACCATCATTCCACCCCCCATCCACTCCCCAGGGAGGTTGAGACCTTCCATGGGGTATCATCAAAGTCTGTCACGTCATTTGGGGCAGGACCTAGGCCCTCCCTGGTGTATCTAGGCTGAGAGAGTATCCTTCCATGGGGAATGGGCTACCAAAGTCCATTTGTGCACTAGAGATAAATACTGGTTATACTGCCAGAGATTGCCCAGGCCTCCTGACTGACACCCACATTCAGGGGGCATGGTTCTGTTCTATATTGGTTCCCCAGCTGTCAGACTCAGGTCCATGAGTCCCCACCTGATTAAGTCAGCTGTTTTTGTTGGTTTCTCCAGCATTATCTTGACCCCTGTGCTTATTACTCCTCCTTTTCTACAACAGAATTCCAGGAGTTCTGCTCAGTGCTTAGCTGAAGGTCTCTGCTTCTGTTTCCATCAGCTACTGGATGAAGGTTCTAGGATGGCATTTAAGGTACTCATCAATCTCATTACAGGGGAAGGGCATTTAGGGTAGCCTCTCCAATATTGCTTACATTCTTTTTTTTGGTTTTACAAGACAGGGCTTCTCTTTATTGTTTTCGAGGCAGTAGGTCCAGCCTAGCTTCGAACTCAAAGAGATCTGTCTGTCTCTGCCTCCCGAGCGCTGGGATTAAAGGCATGTGCCACCACCACCAGGCTTGGCTTAGATTCTTAGTTGGGGTCATCCTTGTGGATAGCTGGACATTTAACTAGTGTCATATTCCTCTTTAAACCTGAAAAGACTCCCCTATTAAGGTATCTCTTGTTCTCCTTTATTCATTCCCCAACTCATTCTACCGGCTCCCTCCTGTCCTCCTCCCCATTCTTCTTCTCCCCTTCTCTTTCTGCTACCTCCCCTCTTCCCTGTGCTCCCAATTTGCTCAGGAGATCTTTTCCATTTTCCACCCTATGGGGGACCCTGTATGCCTCTCATAATGTCCTCCTTGTTTTCCTAGCTTCTCTGGAGTTGTGGATCAGAGGCTGGTAACCCTTTGTTCTATGTCTTTGTTCTTTGTCTTTCTGTGACTTTGTTACCTCACTCAGCATGGTTTCTTTTTTATTTTTATGTTTAAATATAAATTAGAAACATGGTTGTTTCACAAGTCAGTTCCAGGTCCCTCTCCCTTTCCCTCCCCTCCTCCCGTGCCCTCACCCCAACTCCCCCATTATACCCTCATTTTCCCACGGAGGGTGAGGCCCTCCATGGGGGTGTCTATAGTCTGTCATTTCATCCAGGGCAGGGACTAGACCCTCCCCCAAGGGTTCAGGGTGAGAGTGCATCTCACATTGATGAATGGGAGTCCAAAGTCTATTTGTATACTCAGGATAAATACTGATCTACTGCCCAAGGCTCAATAGATTACCTAGGCCTCCTCACTGACACCCATGTACAGGGGGTCTTGATCAGTCCAATGTTGGATTCCCAGGCATCAGCCTTGGATTAAAGAGTTAACCCTTGTCAGGTCAGCAGTTTCAGGGGTTAAACCAGCACAGTCCTTCCCAGATCTATGTCTAAAATCCATATATGAGAGAGTGCATGCCATGTTTCTCTTTTTGTGACTGCATTACCTCACTCAGGATGGTTTCTTCTAGTGTCATCCATTTGCCTGCAAATCTCAGGATTCCATTGTTTTTTCATGCTGAATAGTACTCCATTGTGTAAATGTACCACATTTTCTCTATCCACTCTTCAGTTGAGCGACTTCTAGGTTGCTTCCAAGTTCTCGCTATTACAGATAATGCTGCTATGAACATAGTGGAACAGACATCCTTGTTGTATGAATGGGCATCTTTTGGATATATGTCAAATAGTGGAGTTTCTGGGTCTTGTGGTAGGTTTATTCCCATTTTTTGAGGAATCTCCATGCTGATTTCCAAAGTGGCTGAACCAGTTGGCACTCCCACCAGCAATGGAGGAGTGTCCCCCTTCCACCACATCCTCTCCAGCATAAAATTTTCATTGGTGTTTTTGATTTTAGTCATTCTGACAGGAGGGACATGGTATCTCAGAGTTGTTTTGATTTGCATTTCCCTGATGGCTAAGGATGTTGAACACTTTCTCAAGTGCCTCTCAGCCATTTTAGACTCCTCTATTGAAAATTCTCTATTTAGTTCTGCAGCCCACTTTTTAATCGGATTCTTTGGTGTTTTGGAGACTTGCTTCTTGAGTTCTTTGTAAATTTTGGAGATCAATGCTCTCTCAGATGTGGGGGGTGTGAATATTTTTTCCCATGCTGTGGGCTGCCTTTTTGTCTTGCTGACTGTGTCCTTTGCCTTACAGAAGCTTCCCAGTTTCAGAGTTCCCATTTATTAATTTTTGATCTCACTGTCTGTGATACTGGTGTCATGTTCAGGAAGCTGTCTCCTGTACCAATTCGTTCAATGGTACCACCCACTTTCTCTTCTAAGAGGTTTAGTGTGGCTGGATTTATGTTGAGGTCTTTGATTCATTTGGATTTAAGTTTTTTACATGGCGATAAACATAGATCGATCCACAGTGTTCTAAATGCCGGCCTCGAGTTATGTCAGCACCATTGTTGTAGATGCTTTCTTTAGTCCATTGTATATTTTTAGCTTCTTTGTCAGAGATCAGATTTCCATACGTGTGTGGATTAATATCAGTGTTTTCTATTCAATTCCATTGGTCTACCTGCCCATTTTTGTGCCAATACCAAGCTGTTTTCAGGACTATATTTCTATAATAGAGCTTGAAGTCAGGGATGGTGATGCCTGCAGACGTTGCCTTGTTGAACAGGGTTGTTTTTTATGTAACCTGGGTCTTTTGGTTTTTCATACAAATTGATTATTATTCTTCCAAGTTCTGTGAAGTATTGTGCTGGGATTTTAATGGGGATTGCATTGAATCTGTAGAGTGCTTTTGGAACTATTGCCATTTTTACTACATTGATCCTACCAATCCAAGAGCATGGGAGATCTTTGAATTTTCTGAGGGTTTCTTTAATTTCTTTCTTTAAAGATTCAAAGTTCTAGCGATAGAGTTTTCACTTGTTTGGTTAGCGTTACCCCAAGTTATTTTATGTTGTTTGTGGCAATTGTAAAGGGATATGATTCTCTTATTTCATTCTCAGCCATTTTATTATCTGTATATAGTAGGGCTACTGATTTTCTTGAGTTGATCTTGTAGCCTGCCACTTTGCGGAAGGGGTTAATCAGTTGTAAGTGTTCCCTGGTAGAGTTCTTTGGATCATTTATGTAAACTATCTTATCATCTGCAAATAGTGAAATTTTGACCACTTCATTCCCAATTTGTATGCCCTTGATCCCATTTTATTCATATGGGTCTGGCTAGAACTTCAAGTACAACGATGAAAACATATGGAGAGAATGGACAGCCTTGTTTTGTTCCTGATTTTAGAGGAATTGCAGTAACTGTCATTGGACAATAGCCTGGGCACACATCCTTTTTGAGGACAGGGTCTGGGATTCCAGGCAGACAGAGGTTCCCCTTTGTTTGGAAAGGTTGAGAAGGGGGTCTCATCCTGGGCAAGTTGAATCCTCCTGCATATCCATCGCCATTTCCCCTTCTAGAGATGCCCACATCAGCAACACATCTGCCTGCTTCCATGAATCCAAGGAGGCATGCATTTGCAGATCGAGAGCTTGAAGTACATTAACCAGGAGTTATGCAAGCTACTCTGGCACCAGAACCAACTTGTGCACCAGAGCAAGAGAGTCCAAACACCACCAGAAGATTCTGTGACATCTCTGCTGTTGCAACCAGATGTGAAAGCAGCTGTTTAGCCAGCACACCGGTGAACTGCTGTGGATCCTCTTTGTATCACCATATCAGCAGACACAGTGCAACTTTCACTTATCCCACCTTCTATCAATGGGTCTCTCTTTCTGCGGAATGGCGTGCCACCCTTTCTCCTCGTTTCCCATCTATATCCATTCTGCAGACAGCACAAGTTCTGTATTCCTCCACAGAGTCACATCCTGATTTCCACCATGCTCCGTTCCCACCATCACAACCAGCTCCCCCTCCCCTGAGAAATAGCCTCTTTACTCTTCTGGCTCTTTTCAACATTGTGTGAAGTATCGGTTTTAATAAATTATTAGTGATTTATTTTCATTGTCTTAATTAAGGTTATGATGTCCACTCAGCATGCTTGTACATGGGTTAGCAATGTCCCCAAGCAGATACGTGAGGCCATACTGGAGAGAAGGGAGGCAAAATCCCCTGATTTCCCAGAGACCAGGAGAATGCCTGAGAGTGTTGCTAGAAATACAGAGAATTGAGGCTAGCTGTCATTTACTGTGTTCCTAGGAGCTAGGGTCATGTGTTTAGAGGTCAGGCTGCCCATGTGTCCTTCAAACAGGTTTCTGCTTTAGTTTCATTCTCCTTACACTAGGTAGCAGTACCATTTTAGGGTTAGATGAGGACAAATGTAATGTCATGAGATGCCTGATTCTCATAAGTGCAAGCTGGACACATACCCACCATTGCCCATATTCAGTACACTATTTGAAGAGTGAGTGTCTGGTGTTCTCAGGAGTGTTTCATGATACTGATGATGCTTAAACCATGCTCATTTTCTTGAAATATTGCCTCACTTTTCCTCAATTTTGGGGACAGACTGTGAGTTACAATGTCAAGATTTTAGTTATATTTCCTCCAGTGTTTATGGTTATGTCCAACAAACAAGACAACAGAACTTACCATGCTTCTCTGGATCTCTCAGGACAATTCCAATGGTGACTACAACGTATTGATGCGCCAAATATGTCACCTTGGATATCTAAGGGACTTTTCTTTCTAGTGAGGCCAGTCAGGGTGTCCAGAACTTCTAAAGGTTGCATATCTGCTCACTGTAGTTTCCTAGGAATTAAGGGATCTCACCCATCAATCACCATGGCATTTTTCATAGGGGGAAAATCCTACAAGCCTCAGCTAGGTAACATAAGTGACCAGACATCAGAGAGTCCATATAACAGCTTGGGGGTTGAATTTCAGAAAGGTCTGTGTAGGGCAAGAAAGGATGGAGTTATGTAGTTGTTTAGAAAGTCAGCTGAGAGCCCTTCATCCTGAGTGGTTTTGTATCAATATTCCTAGTGAAACAGAAAGTCAAGAATGTGCCAGTCCTCCACAGCAGGGGCAGTGAACTAACTGCAACAAGATTGTACAGGAAATTTAAGATGGTAAAGACGTGTGTGTCCATACACAAACAGACAGGGAAACTGCTCTTACAGGTCATAGATTATTATGTGGAAAAGACTGGACCTCCATGAGATCTCAGTAGAGCTAATAAGGGACTGCTGAGCCATAATGATGAATAATGAATAAAAAGTGAATCTTTAATCTTTATCAGTGAAAGAGCTAAAAATGAAAACATCACAAATTGACAACAATGAAATAATACAAAAGATTATATTTTAAACATACACAGTGAAAACCAGACATTTCGAGTATAAGCTTTGTACTACCTGAAGTATAATACAGAGACTGTATTACTCTGCTCATGAGCTGAGAGGCTCAGTTATCTCTCCAGTTGCCATTATTGTTAAAGTTGGCTGGAAAGGGAAGAAACCTCGGAGACAAAGCTCTGAAAAACCCTAGGTAACACCCTTGCTGCTCTTCAGCAGCTTCCTGGCACAGGGCTGCCTGATAACTTTGAGAAATAGGCCAGTGTTGCAGCCCTTTCCTAGCATGTGTGAGAGAGTACCTGTCATCGATGCCCAGCACGACAAGAAGAAAAATAGTTTTCAGATATGTGTCTGTCACTCTGTCATTTCCTAATTTTAGGAATTATCTGTGGTACATCCTCAAGCTACAAATCCTTAAGTCCCTGAATTCTGTGAAATTTAAAGTTCTATATTTTTCGTTTAATAACTTGAAATGGTGAAAGCACATTATGAGTCAAGTGGTTGTGCTTATAATGGACAAAACACACTACACAGGGATATATTGTACCAGGAAGATAGTTAGAAAAGAACCAGAGTGGAGTTTATATGTAAATGATTTTAACACTAAGCAGAGGTCATTGTATCTGATTCTTTTCTGTTGCTGTGATAAAACATTAGGACCAAGGCAACTTATAGAATGGTTTACCTGGGGTTGGTTTCCAGTGGAGACTAGTGCATTCTGTTGTGGATGAGGTGTGGCAGCAGGAACAGGAAGTTGAAAACTGACATCTCAAACTGCAAGTAGGAAGCAGAGAGAGAAAACTTCAAGTGATGGAGGGTTTATAACCTTAAGCCCACTCCAGTGACATCTGCCTCCAGCAAGGCTTTGCAACTTAAACCTCCTCAAATAGCATCACCACCTGAGCCTTGGTATTCAGCATCTGAGACTCTGGGGACACTCATATTCAATCAACCACAGTTTGATAATGGTATAGGCTTCATCAATGTACAGATTATCCAAAAAGTGGTAGGGATTGTTATGTCAGTCTGGTGGGAACCTGGCTGTAACTGAGTCAACGCAAGCTACCATAATTTGGTTAACAATGCTATGTGTAGTATCAGCATCATAATCACCAACATTATCACCAATCACATTAATACATTTTATTGATATTTGACTGAATTCAGTTAATACATTGGTCATTGATTCTTTAAGAACAAGAGTTAATCTCTGGTTGAAAGGTGCAGGATTGTGGAGTGTGGAATCAGGGAACAGGTTCTCTGACTGCCCCCTTTGTACCTTCTCCTCCACTTCAGCTTAGCTTATACTAAAATAGAGCAGAGGAGAACCAGAATATAAAGCTTAAACTAAATCCTGGTAGAGCATCTCACATCCAGCGTTTGTGTTCTTTTCCTGGACTGACATAAATTAAGGACACCATCGGGTGGATTGGGAAACCCACAGCCCAGACCTCTCTTGGCTCTGGCTGAACAATTTCCCTCATAGTTGTGCCGCCTTAGTGCAACAGTGCCCGGCCGGTGAATTCCTCTTGTCCTGGAACCCGGAGGGAGGTTCCATGCTCATGAATCAAGGTACATCTTGGACCTCGGTGGTTGGCCACCAGCTCAACTGCCTCCATCTCTACTCCCAGGTCTTGGACCCTCAGGTTAGGCTCAAGAAGCCAACAACAGCTCTTATATCTGGCATCACATCACACCTGGGACTCGAACAGCCACACACAAAACCTGGCCCCCGGGGAGCACCAGACGGCACCACTGAGAGTGTGTGTACACGCGATGCACATGCACACAAACTCATCCCGCACACAGAGACACACACACACACACACACAGACACAGCGTCCGAGACCGAGACTGAGAGACAGCGAGAGAAACAGAGAAACACACTCCTCAAGATTGCATGCAGGGGATCGGTATCTACACAGCCAGATACACAAGCTTGTAGAATGGGATTCTTAGCTTCAGTTGTCCTGGGATTCCCCACTCGGGTGTTTCCCCTCCTCGTGGATTTCCTGCCTGCCTAAGGGCTCTGACCGGTGGGACAGAGCAGACATCATTGTGTTGTTCCTTATTTTAGTAGAAATGCTTTGAGTTTCTCTGTAAAGATTGATCCTGGCTGTGGGCTAGGTGTTAATTGCCAGTATTACACTGAAGTATGTCCCTTGTTTCCCTAGTCTCTCTAGGACTTTAGCATGAAGTGCTTTTGTTTCTTGTCAATGGTCTTTTCTGCATCAAATGAGATGAACATGTTTTTGTCTTTAGTCTGTTTATGTGGTGAATTACATTTTTTTATTTACATGTTAAGCTATCCATGTATCTATGGTAAGGAGGAAACTTAATAAGGCAGAAAGTTAATAAGGCAGATAATTTTTATGTGTTCTTGAACTTGGTTTTCATGTATTTTATTGAGATGTTTCACATCTATGTCCTCAGGTATAGTCATCTATGATTTTATTTTTTGTTGGTTGTTTTTGTATGTTTTTGTGTCAGAGTCATAATGGCTTTGTAAAATAATTAAAAAATATTTCTTCAGTTTGTGTTTTGTGAAATAATTTGAGGTGTATTGACATTCCTTCTTCTTTGAAGGTCTGGTAGAATTCCACACTGAATCCATCTGTCCGTGGCCTTTTTTTTGGTTGCGAGATTTTAAATTATTGCTTCTGTTTCATTAGAGTTTGTGGGGCTGTTTAAATTGATTGTTTCATCTTGATTTAAATTTGGTAAGTCATATATATCCATTTCTTTTCAGCTTCCCAGTTTGGTGAAATACACATTTGTTGTTAAGATTTTCTGAATTTCCTCAGTATCTGATGCATTGTCTCCCTTTTCATTTCTAATTTCATTAATTTGGATCTTTTGGTTAATTTGGTACAGTCTTGTCAATCTTGATTTTTCCAAGAACAAATTCTTTGTTTCATTGATTCTTGTATTTTTTTGTTTCTATTTAATTTATTTCAACCCTAAATTTGATTACTTATTCCCATCTATTCTAGTTTTCATATTATTTCTTCTTGCTTTTCTAGAATTTTCCAGTGTGTAATTAAGGTATTAATATGGGATTTCTCCATTTTTATATAAGCATGCTGTGCTATGAACTTGCTTCTAAGAAATGGCTTCTGTTTCTTCTAGTTTTGGGTATATTGTGTTTGCACTTTAATTCAATTCTGGTTTTTGGTTTCCTTCTTGAATTCTGTCTTGACCCACCCAATTTTCCTTTAGTAGGGAATTGTTCAGTTTTCATGAGTTTGCATACTTTCATATATTTCTATTGTTTTTGATATGCAGGTTTAATCCATGGTATTCATGGATGCAGGGCGACATATCATTTTTTGTATCTGTTGTGTTTTCTGTATCAATATGTGATTGGTTTGGGGAAGACTTCCAACGACTACTGAGTTGTATATTTTTTAGTTGTTGAGTCGAATGTTCTGTAGTTCTAATTGATTTATGATTTAACTCCAGCATTTCTCTGTTTAATTTTCTGTTTGAATGACCTGTTTATTGGTGATATTGAGGCACTGGAATCATCCATACACTGTCTTAGTTTCAACATGTGATTTTGGCTATAATAGTGTATAATTTATGAACTTGAATGTTCTTGTGTTTGGTGCATAAAAGTTTGAAAGTATAATATCCTCTTGGTGGTTTTATTAATGAGTATGCAGTATCCTTCTCTATCTAAATTAGTTTTGTTGAAGTCTGCCATATCAGGTATTAGCTACACCTGCTTGCTTCTTGGTTCCATTTGCACAGTATACTTTTTTCCTCATCTTTTTCCCCTTAGATGACATCTGTACTTGGTGGTGGGGTATGTTTCTTGGATAGAGCAAGAAAAATGCAACCCGTTTTCTATTTTTAGTCTATGTCTTTTTTGTTAGCAAACTAAGACCATGAGTTATTAATGAGAAGTGGTAATTAATTTCCATTATTTAGTTGTTGTGGGTCCCTCCATCAGTTTTAATTACTGTCTGTGATAATTTATTAATTGTAATGTTTTGAACATAGTTATTTGCCTTCTCAGACTAGTCCCTTATATAAAGCTGGGTTGGTGGACATAAATAGCTTAAATTTTTTATTATTAAAAGTTTTTCTTTTGCAGGGTGATGGTGATGCATGCTTTTAATCCAACACTCAGGAGGTAGAGGCAGGTGGATCTGTATGAGTTTGAGACCAGCCTGGTCTACAAGAGCTAGTTCCAGGACAGCCTCCAAAGTCACAGAGAAACCCTGTCTCAAAAACAAACAAACAAAATCCAAAAACAAACAAAAAGATTTTCTTTCTCTGTTGATTGCAATTGGTAGTTTTGCTGAGTATAATAGTTTTGGTCTCTTAGAAATTGTAGAACATCTTCCCATGCTCTTTTGACTTTTAGAGACTCCAATGAAAAGTCAGTTAATATTCTAACAGGACTACCTGTTCCTATGACTTGGTCTTTTTCCCATATATTTTTAAATATTCTTTCTTTGTTCTGCACATTTAGTGGTTTGATTATTCTGTGTCAGTGGGAGCTTCTTTTCTGGTACTATTTTGAGTTCTGCACACTTCTTGTAACATGACAGGCATTTCATTCTTTAGATTGGGAAAATTTTCTTCTGCAATTTTATTAAATATATTTTCTGCTTCAACATCAGTTTATTTTCTTCCCTCTATACGTATTATACATACATTTGGCCTTGTTATAGTGTCCCAGAGTTTGTAGAAGTTTTGGACCTATATTTTTTAGATTTAATGCTTTCTTTGGCTGAGTACTGTATTTCCTGTACCTTGCCTTCATGACCTAAATTCTATCTTTCATATCTTTTAATCTGTTTATGAAGTGTACATCTGAGTTTTTGTTTGACATACTGATTTTTTAATTCTGTTTTATTTCAGTTTGGGTTTCCTTAAGTTCTATTTCATTCTTAAATTATACTTCTGTGTCTTAAGTTGTTTTTATTATTTAATTCAATTAACAGTTTGTCATCTTCATTAAGTCATTTATTTATATGTTTTTACAGCCTTTGAACATATTCATAATTGATATTTTATGAAATAAGTCATTGTCTTATGACATAACAGTTTATGCCCTTGTCTTATGCTTCTACTAAATTGCTTTCCTGAGGATCTAACAAAACATAGTCTGGCTTTTGGAAAAGACATATTGTCTTGGTTATTCATGTTTGTGTTTCTGTGCTGGGGTTGGTATCTGGAGTTAAAATGTTTGAGGTACTTCGTTTGTGTAGATATCATGTTTTTGTAGGGTGGGTATTCAATTTGGGGAGTTGATCTTTCCCTATCTGGGTCTTATGAAAGTGTGGAATCTGGTGAGTCCTTGAATTCTAGCCAAGGTCTACAAGTCAGGAGATAGGCCAGAGGAGAAGGCTGAGAGTGATGGTGGAGAAGGACTAGAGGGATACTGGTTTTACACCAAGAGGCAGAGACCCTAGGGGCTGAAGGTAGGTTGAGAGGAGAGAGCAAGTCTGGAGACCCTGGAATGGAGGACAAGAAGTGGAATGAAGGTTCCCCCACTGGAGGCCCAGTCTTAGTGTATCAAGGTATCTGATTTTGGAAAGTGCTCATAGAAGATAATTGTTTGAATTAATTTTAATATAAAAATGTATGCCATCGAGACAGTGGCTCCTTTACATATACTTTCTCAAATACATGGAGAAAACCCAGAAACAATATAAATACTTTTTAGTAAGGGAAAGGCTAAATAAATTATAACACTTCACTATATTGGTACAATATACAAGTATTAAAAACAAGGTAGATATTATACTTAAAAGAATAATATAGACATTTATGCATGAAAATGTATGCATGCTGCGACTATAGTGATGGAAGAAGAAGTTGCAGAAGAATATAGTCTGGAAATATGCAAAAACTAAACCAATCCCAAACCTGAATACACACATTAACATATATGTGGAGAGTTTATGGGAAGGTGCAAAAGTATTTTTTAATGTTCTTAATTCTGAGAAAATACAGATGCAGGGCTATGAGGCTGATGGGGCCCTACTCATCCTAGGAACTTTTAGTTTGAATACCTTAGCAATTACTTTGTAAAAATAAATTGCATGAAAACTTTTTGTTGTCTAATGCATACATTAATTTAAAGCATCTATCTTAGATGTAAGAATAAATCATATAGTAATTTTCTAAGTGTGGTAACATTTAATTTAAAAACACATATGGTAGTTGTATTGAAAAATCCAGCATATCATCTAATGGCTAGAACTTAGAGGGTACATTCAGACAGAATTACATTTTAAGTATTAGTTTACAAGAATTACATTTCATTATTTTTCCAAATAAAATTTGGTTTCATTATTTTTTCTCCCTTCTTCATCACCTTCCAATCCATTATTGAGAGATTTTTAAAATACATTGACTTGCCAAAAAGGAAACTCTTTTGTAATTTTGTTTCCATGGTGGCTAATTCAAAGTATCCAGTAGAATGTCCAATAACTGCTAACACCAACAGTATGATTTCTTTTATTACTATTTTTTTTTACATTTTAGAGGTATGGGTGTTTTGTCAGCATGTGTCTCTGCACACCGCTTGTATTCCTCATCCTCACGGAGGTCAGAAGAGGGTGCTGCATCTCCTGGGATGGAGTCACACATGTTTTTCAGCTACCAGGTGAGGCTGGACCAAACCTAGGTCCTCTGGAAGAGTAGCCAGTGCTCTTAACACTTGAGCAATCTCTCCAGACCCCGCCTTCTTTTATTAATACAGTACTGTCCTTTCCAGAAATTTCAGTGAGTTGTAACAGGAAGAAATAAATTCACAAATGGTACCTGTCAGTTATGATTTGTGTACTGGTTAATTTCGGTCAACCTGGCACAAATATGAGAAGAGGAAATATTGACTGAGGAATTTAATCCATCAGATAGGCCTGAAACTATGTTTGTGGGGCCATTTTCTTAACTTCTAATTGATGTGTAAAGGTTTAGCGCATAGTGGGCCATGAATTCCTAGGAAGGTAGTATGTACTATGTAAAAATATAATAGCTGTGCAACAAGCCAGGGAAGACAGGAGGAAGCATTCCTCCACAATCTGCTTCAGTTTCTGCCTCCAGGATTCTTTGAAGTGTTAGGGAGAGGCTCTCTCACCTTCATAATCCAGCTCAAGGAATAGAGAGTGCAATACTGACCAGCTCCTTAGTCTTTGTGTCTAAACCCTCACCCCCTCAAAGTGTATCAGCTCTGTTATCCTGTATTGGCTTGGTCTGATTTTGAAAATTGCATATTTTGTTTCATGTGTGCACATGTATGCATTTCTACTGAGGCATGAGGTTCCTGGTTCAAAGTTACAGGTCTGGTCAGCTTTCATAGTAAATACAAGCTCATTCTCTAAGCATCCGTGCCAATTAGAATTGTTGTCATCAATATAGGAATGCTTTGTGTTTGAAAGAGATAAGCCGTTCTATAACTTGGCTACAAGACACAGGTATCTGACAGGTGCTGCGGGTCTTAATGGAAGATGAAGCAGCAGTCACAGGGAGGGAGTAAATATTCTGGACTCTCTCCTCCTTTCGATCTTTTGCCAATGATCCCAGACTGGCTGAAACCAAACAGACTCAGAGGGTGAAGGATGAGTGATGCAGTACACAGAAGCCAGCCTCTCAGAGCAGGGTCAGGCAAGAAACTGGGTTTAACGAGTTGGAAGAGTACTCATCATGCAAACAAGCAGGATGTCTCAGTGTTGGAACAATCTTTAAAAACCTTGAACTAAAAGATAAAGGGAAAGGATACAAACAGAGCTATGTCAGACCTGGGACAAAGAAGGACAGAGGAAGAGAATGATTAAAAAGTAAAATAGTGGGGTGGGGCACAGTGTGTGGCCTCATTATGTAAGATAAAGTACAAAATAAAAATTACCTGGAGGTATGAGGAAAACATGTTTCCCTTCATCACCTCCCAGGAGGCTTGATTAGAGAAGCTGGCATGGGTCCTGGGTACTTTTGGATAAGTATTACCTGGGCCTGTCTGTAGAATCAGGTTGAACTGCAACAGTGAGGTGAGTCCCAGCTTTCTTTGATCACTGTGAACAGCAAATTCAGTGTCAGCTGAGCCATTGAGGAGAAGCAGCTGTGTCCTGGCATTCTTTACAGGCATCCTGGTCAGTTCTGTGTCAATGTGACATTCTCAAATAGTTATTTGAGAAAAAGGAAGCTTGACTGAGAAAATGAACCCCAGCAGAATGGCTTGTAGTGCATTTTCTTGATTGATGACAGATGTAAGAAAGCCCAGCTCACTGTGGACAGTGTCACCCCCTGAGCTGGTGTTCTGTGTTTCATAAGACAGCAGGCTAAGCCAGCCATGCAGAGCATGCCAGTAAGCAGCACCCCTTTATGGCCTCTGCAACAGTTCCTACCTCTAGATCTTTGCCCTGGCTTCCTTTAGTAGAATGCATTCTGAGGGTTGTAAGCTAGAATAAAACCTTTCTTTCGCTGTGGTGGTTTGAATAAAAATGCCCCCATATGCTCATATATTTGAATGCTTAATCACCAGAGAGTGGAACTATTTGAGAAGGATTAGGAGGTGTGGACTTTTGGAGGAGGTATGTCACTGAAAGTGTGTTTAAAGTTTAGAAAGCCAAGCAGGCCCCAGTGTTTCATCTTCTCTGCCTGCTGCCTGTGAATCAGCATGTAAGGCTCTCAGCTATTGCTCTAGAACCTTGTTTGCCTGCTTCCCATCATGATGATCATGGATTAATCTTCTGAAACTGTGAGCAAGCCCTCTGTTAAATGCTTTCTTTTGTAAAAAATGCCTTGGTTATCATGTCTCTTCACAGCAATAGAACAGTAACTAAGACATCATCCAAGTTATATCAGGGTGCTTTATCACAGCAGTAGAAATCCTAGCTAAGGCAAAGGCAAACGTGAAAACTGGTACTAAATGGAGAGGCGGCACTAACACAGGTGATTTCCATGAGACTACCTGACTGAAGTTTAATGAGGTCTAGAGAATTTAGTCATACTTCTAGAATACACTTGTAACGTAATCTACTTTTTTATAGTATTTCTTGCTCAACATATAAAATTCTAGTGTTCAAAGCACTTAACATTCCACTAACATGTGAGCAAAGGCACATACTGAAGGCATGTTCTATGATGTATCACAGTCACTCAAACAAGACATGAAGCATGTGAAATTCACATCAGTCTTCTTACCGCCATTATCTAAACTCTTGTTAATTTGAGACAGGGTTTCCTGTAGCCCAGGTTGGCCTGGGACTCAGTATATAGCCTAGGGTGACCTTGAACTCTGATTCTCCTTCCTCCACCTCCCAAGTTCTGGATTTGATTTAAATCTTAATAGCTACTTCTTTCATAGGTTTGTCCCAAAGATTTTTCCCCAGTTCTTTCATTAAAATATAGCTATTAGACAAGAATCAACTTTAAAGCAGTAGTTTGTATTCTGAGACTTATTTTTGTTTGCTCTTTCTAGTATTGATTTTAAATATCCTCAATAACATTGTGGAACTATGAATAAAATTCAAGCATTTACTTTGTAAATTATTAGAGGCATTGTAAAAGATAAACTGTACCAGTATTTCCTGAGCACATTTTAAAAATAGAACTGAGCAGAAGTAATTATTTTGGGAAAATGGAAATGATAATGGAGAGATTAAGATCAAGATTAGCATGCACATGAATGGCAACTATTGTGTTTCACACACAACTCAACTGTTTCTAAGAACAAGATAAAGTAAGACACAATCTTCATTGTGGAGAACAGGTTCAGAAAACAGACAAAACTTATCTCAGAAATATTTAATAAATATCTACTAGGTGGTTAGGCAGGCAATTTGCTAGGTGTTGAGGCTACTGATAGAGCAGGCCAAGGGAAAGGTTTACTGTCTCCGTATTTAATACCTTCCCCCCCATACACACTAAATCACTAACCAGAGAAGAAACAAAGTATCCTGTGCTGCTTGTTTTCCTGTGCCTATGACTCTTAGCTGAAGAACAAAGAAGGGCTTACAAGCCAGAAAAACAGCTCTCAAGTTTAAGGGAAGGTAAAACATGCAGTACACTGTTTTTTTTTCTTTTAGGGTGGAAACAAGGTGAGTGTAAAAAAAAAGTGGAAAGTACACAACTTCTGGTAAAAGACAAAAGTTTATGATCTGATTTAGAGCAGCTAAGGCCTGGCCATGGCTCACTCTCATGATCTCTGCTACTCAGGATGCTAAGGCAGGGGCCTCCCAAGCTCAATGGCTCAGCCACTGGTGATCCAAGGCCACAAACCCAAGGGTACCATTTTGACGCACAGGTATTTCGGGTAACATGGTACTGAGGAAAAGAAACACTCACTTTTTTTATAAGGACCAAGAAAACTTCTCTTTTTGCCACAAGTACAGACCTGATGTGCAAAGAACATTATTCAGACACAATAAATGTACAGTTAACTTCAGTTTAATGACTCTTAACACTAGGGGTTGGAGGGTGTTTTTTGGGAGCAGACAGGGTCTCACTATACAGCCAGATTTGGTCTGAGACTTGTGACCTTCACTGCTCCACCTCCCAAAAGCATAGACTGCTGGTGTATCTCACCATGACTAGTCACACAATAAATATTCTGCCTCAGGCACGGCAAAATCTGTTGAAAGAAATTTACCAGGCAACTTTCATGCATCAGCACTGTGCTGGTTTAGTGTATTATTCCTTATACTCTAAGGCATGTTTCAGGTGCTTCTATTCATAACTCTCACATTTATACATTATCATTTAATAATTGCTTATCTGAATTAATGGCTTAGGTTAATTACCTCAAAAAAGTTGTCCCTTAACAACTCCTCCTTTAAAAGGGGTGGGAAGCAGGGAGAGAAAGTTAAATTTAAAGTCTAATTACTGAAGACAAGTATCAAGGCATTTTGGGTTTTGTACAAAGTCAAGGACTTCAGGTAAAAATCAGCCTCAGGGAACACTAGCCAGCTTTGCTTTTAGCCTCGAGGTCATTAACGACTCAGATATGTGCGAAACTGAGGTTATTTTGAATCAGAGCTCCACTGCAGTACAGGCTCGCTTGAACACTTGGCCACCTCCTGTCTCATGTCT
>NW_024434429.1:0-567 GCF_017639785.1 Mesocricetus auratus | reverse complement strand
AACATTCACAGATGCAATGTCATTGAGAAAAGCTTTAAATAGGCAAAAACCATGAGTGGGATTTACTATACACAAATACCAATTTCCAAGCCAGTTACCACTTTGCATATTTTTCTGATGGGGCATCCATAAATAAAAAAACAGAAGCTCATACTTACAGGCGATTCCGTGTTACTTTCCAAGCTGAGAGTTTCATCTTGCATTAGTCACCTTATGATCTCTATCATAACGGTGGGTGTCAATGAGTACATTAGCTTTATGGGAATTTATAGTTCTTCCATGCATCTATAATTTGGTTAAGTCTGGTAATCACTGACCTACTTTTTAAAATATCCCCCACTCAAACTAAAATCCACACAAATATCAATCTTAATTTTAATCTCAGCTCTTTAAAAATGTTTTCCTAAGATTAAAGAACTAGCCACAAAAATAAAATAAACTGATGTAGGTTAAACTGTTGATCCCTAAATATAGTTTAACCTGAACTTGATGTCTATTTTGAAATCTATGAATTAAGTTCTCTTCATATTTATGTGAGATGACTAGAAAATAGTAGTCAGTGACTGG
>NW_024434428.1:0-614 GCF_017639785.1 Mesocricetus auratus | reverse complement strand
GAGGGGAGGGAAAGGGAGAGGGACCTCGTACTGACTTGTGAAGCAACCTTGTTTCTTATCTAAATTTAAAATGGAAAATAAAAAATATTAATAAAAAAAAAAAGAGATAGACACCCAATTGGTTATCCAAAACCAAATGATCAACACTGTAATTATATACATATAAAGAACATTATACGGACTGAACTGGTTACATTTAAATGTTTAGGACACACACACACACCAGCAATTTTTAAAAAGTCATGAATTTGAAAAAGAGAAAGGGGAGTGCATGGAAGGGGTTGGAGAGAGAAAAGGGAAGGGAAAATTGTGTTATTACATTTTAATTTCAAAGCCATTTATTTTAATAAGTAATTGCAGTGCATTTCCTGCAGTTACATGGTAAACTGTCTGTCAGCTAGCAATTCCCTAGTTTTAGCACATTCCTCTAACCTCATTTCAGCATGCTCTGGACGGATGTACCATCCTTCAAAGTTCCTAGAAGGCTTGCTTCATCCTTTATATGTGTATAGTTATTTTATCTTTGATATTAATCATGGCATTCATACTTATTATAAACTGTGGTTTAGTTACCTTTATATTAAATTTAATTGTTTAATTAAAAAAAATAAAAA
>NW_024434427.1:0-20707 GCF_017639785.1 Mesocricetus auratus | reverse complement strand
CCTCAGTGTCAGATCTCCCACACCAACACCCACACCCACAGAGACAGATCTACTGTGTTGTCCAGGTGTAGTGTAGGGGCCTCTCTCTGGAATGCTGCAGCTGATGAGGGGCAGGACCACCTCTCCTGTTCCTTCTTCCTCAGGGCCTGCTCTCTCACAAGCCTGGGGATTTGATAGGTTCGGGGTAGGGGGATTGTGGTGGAAGGAAAGGCATCTCTCCTTTGCTTACATGTGATGATTTTGAACTTAATAAATGGCAATAAGTATGTGCTTTAATGTCAGTTGCAATATTCATAATTTATTTTTAATTTCTATCTTAGAATACATTAT
The DNA here is from genome assembly GCF_017639785.1 of Mesocricetus auratus. NCBI lineage: Eukaryota > Metazoa > Chordata > Mammalia > Rodentia > Cricetidae > Mesocricetus > Mesocricetus auratus. The sequence continues at coordinate 20,377 of NW_024434427.1, read as the reverse complement.
TTTTCTTTCCGTCTACATTCCAGTTGGTAATATCTAAATGCCCATTAGTTTGATTCTTCTTTTGTGTGTGTGTGTGATTCCCTTAAAAAACTAAAATCATGACGCATGGAACAGGCAAGGTAAGCATGGTTCTGTATCTGCCCTGCTATCCGGTGCTCTGTGCACAACTATGTACGCCTGGGACTGTCTCCAGTCTGCCTTCCAGTGTCCTTCAGGCAACCAGCTGTGACCTGAGGACTGCACACTGGACTTCCCATCCTGATGGCAGTCAGCCTGCCCAGACTATGGCAGCATCAGAGTCCCATTCTCTACCCAAGGGACAGGTGAGGTAAGCATGGTCCTGTTTCAGGCTTGCCTTCTGGTGTCCTGAGCAGAGCCACCAGAGACCTGGGGACTGCACACAGCTGATCCAGCCTGACAGGGTCCAGTCTACACAAAGGCTGCCAAGTCCCTGATACTAGGACTGTATCCATCTACACAAGAGGAGAGCCACCAGAGTATTAGACCTGCTTGTACCCACTGGAAGGGAACTGTGGTCACATACCCACCAGGAGAAGAGACTCCTTATGCACCAACTGGAAGAAGTGATGGGGAGGAAACAATATAGAAACACATTCAGCAACAGAAAAACCAATATGACACCACCAGAGTCTAGGGAATCTACACCAGCAAGACCTGAACACCCCAATGCAGATTAAGCAGAAGAGAATGCCCTTAGAAACAACTTCACTAAAATGATAGAGGACCTCAAAGAGGATATGAGAAAATCCCTTAAAGAAATGGAAGAAAAACAAACCAAAAACCCAACAAATGCAAGAAATTGAGGAAAAGACAAAGCAAAAATTCCAAGAAACAATTCAAACAGTGCAAGTGTTGAAAGCTGAAATAGAGGCAAAACAAAGCAAAACAAAGAAAACCAAACATACAGTCTGAAGGAATGCTGGAATTAGAAAAGCTGGGCAAACAGTCAGGTACTACAGATGCAAACATAACCAACAGAATACAAGAGATGGAAGAGAGAATCTCAGGTGTTGAAGATACACTAGGTGAAATAGATTCATCGATCCAAGAAAATCTTAAGTCCAACAAATTCCTAACACAAAATATCTGGAAAATAGCCGGGCACATGCCTTTAATCCCAGCACTCGGGAGGCAGAGGCAGGCAGTTCTCTGTGAGTTTGAGGTCAGCCTGTTCGACAGAGTGAGTTCCAGGACAGCCTTCAAAACAATTCAGAGAAACCCTGTCTCAGAAAACCAAAAAAAAAATCCGGAATATATGGGATACCGTGAAAGGCCAAAATCTAAGAATAATAGGTATAGAAGTAGTTGAAGAAAACCAACATCCTTAGCCATCCGGGAAATGCAAATCAAAACAACTCTGAGATACATGTCAGAATGGTTAAAATCAAAAACACCAATGATAATTTATGCTGGAGAGGTTGTGGTAAAAGCGGAACACTCCTCTACTGCTGGTGGGAGTGCCAACTTGTACAGCCACTTTGGAAATCAGTATGGAGATTCCTCAGAAAAATGGGAATAAACCTACCACAAGACCCAGCAACTCCACTTTTAGGCATATATCCAAAAGATTCCCACTCATACAACAAGGAGGTCTGTTCCATTATGTTCACAGCAGCATTATTTGTAATAGCCAGAACTTGGAAGCAACCTAGATGCCCCTCAACTGAAGAGTGCATAGAGAAAATGTGGTACATTTATACAATGGAGTACTATTCAGCAGAAAAAAACAATGGAATCCCGAGATTTGCAGGCAAATGAATGACACTAGAAGGAACGATCCTGAGTGAGGTAACTCTCTCATATATGGATTTTAGACATAGATCTGGGGAGTTCCAGCCTACAATCCCATGGCCAGAGAGTCTGGGAAACAGAACATTCATTCAGTGGCTGATGGAAGCAGAGCAGACTCCCATGGCTAAGCACTGAGCCGAACTCAAGAAATCCAGCGTCAGAGAGGGAGGACTGATGACCAAAGGGGTTAAGACTGGGCTGGTTTAACCCCCAGAAACAGCTGACCTGACAAGGGTTAGCTTTTGAATCCCAGACTGACACCTGGGAATCCAGCATGGGACTGATCAAGATACCCTGAAGGTGGGTGTCAGTAAGGAGGCCTAGGTAATCTATTGTACCTTGGGTAGTAGATCAGTATTTATACCGGGTATATAAATGGACTTTGGGCTCCCATCCAACAATGAGAGATTCACTCTCACCCTGGACTCTTGGGGGCGGGTCTAGGCCATGCTCTGGATGAAATGACTATGGACACAAACATGGAGGGCCTCACCCTCCCTGGGGAAATGAGGGAATACTAGGGGGGGTTGGTGGGAGGGCACGGGAAGAGGGGAGGGAAACAGAGAGGGACCTGGAACTGACTTGTGAAGCAACCTTGTTCTGCTCTTCGGAGAGAGTAAGGCCTCCCCCTAGGAAGTCTGGTAAGTATGTTCCTTCATCTCACTGAGAAAGAATCAAGTCACATCTCCAACTCCCACACCCCTATGTCTAAGCTGAGCAAGATATCTCTCCAAATATAATGGGCTCCATTAAGTCAGTTTGTGCATTAGAGTTAGATCTTGAACCTACTGCCAGTGGCCTCTTATATTGTCCCAGCCACACCACTGTCCCCTGTATTAAAGGAATCTAGTTGGATCTTCTGCAGGTTCCCCATTTTTCAGGCCAGAGTCAGTCATCTCTCACTAGCTTGGGTCAGCTGATTCTGTGGGTTTTCCCATTATGATCTTGACTCTTTTGTTCATATTATCATTCCTCTCTCACTTTGATTGTACTCCAGGAGCTTTGTCCCTTGGTTATTTATGGATTTCTGCATCTGCTTCCATCTGTTTCAGGAAGAGGATTCTAGCTTCTATGGGATTGTAATGTAGATTGTAGACTGAGTATCTTTTGCTATATGTCTTGTACCCACTTATGGGTGAGTACATACAGTATGTGTTTTTTTTTGGGCACAGGTTACTTCACTCAGGATGTATTATTTTTTAATGTCTTTTTTATTTTTAAGTTTAAATCAGAAACAAGGTCAATCCCAGCTCAGGACCGTTTTTCCTAATTCTGTCCATCTGCCTGCAAATTTTAGGATATCATTGTTTCTTAACACTGAGTAGAACTCCATTGTGTAAATGTACCACATTTTCTTTATCCATTCTTCAGTTGAGTGGCATGTAGGTTGTTTCCAAGATCTGGCTATTACAAATAATGCTGCTGTGAACATAGTGGAACAGATGTCCGTGTGGTATGAATGTGCCTCCTTTGTGTTTATGCCTAAAATGGTATTGCAGGGTCTTGAGGTAGGTTAATTCCCTAATATTCTGAGAAATCACCATACTGATTTCCACGGAAGCCATACAGTTCGCACTCCCAGAAAAATGGAGACGTGTTCCCCTTTCTTCACGTCCTTTCCTGCATAAGCTGTCATTTTTGTTTTTGATCTTAGCATTCTGATCAGTGGAAGATGGAATCTCAGAGTTGTTTTGCTTTTCATTTCCCTGGTGTCAAAGGGTGTTGAGCATTTCCTTAAGTATCTTTCCACCATTTGAGATTGTCCTGTTGAGAATTCTCTGTATATATATATATATATATATATATATATATATATACTCCATTTTTAATTGGATTATTAGTTAGTTAAATTTCTAGTTTCTTCAGTTCTTTTGTATATTTTGGAGACCAGGTCTCCATCAGATGTGGGGTTGGTAAGCATCTTTTCCCATTCTGTAGGGAACTGTTTCATCTTGTTGACCCTGTTCTTTGTTTTACAGAAGCTTCTCAGTTTCACGAGGTCTAACTTATTAATTGTTGTTCTCAGTGTCTATGCTACTTGTATTCTATTAATGGAGTGGTCTCCTTAGCCTATGTTTTCAACTGTATTTCCCACTTTGTCTTCTATGAGTTTCAGTGTGAATGGATTTATATTGAAGTCTTTGATCCATTTAGACTTAGGTTTTGTGTGTGGTGACAGATATGAATCTATCTGCATTTTCTACATGTTGACAGCCAGTTATACCAGCATCATTTGTTGAATATTATTTCTTTTTTTGCATTTTAGCTTCTTTGTCAAAAACTAGGTATTCATAGGTGTGTGGGCTGATATCAGGGTCTTCATTTCGATTCTATTGGTCTGCCTGTCTGTTATAGCTCTATATCAGGACTTGAAGTCAGGGATGGTGATAGCCCCAGATGATCATTTATTATACAGGGTTGGTTTGGTTATGTTGATATTTTTTGTTTTCCCATATGATATTGCGTATTGTTCTTTAAAGGTCTTTGAAGAATTGTGATAGGGTTTTGATGGGGGCTGCACTGAATCTGTAGATTACTTCTGGTAGGATTGCCATTTTTTACTATGTTGATGCTGTCTATCCAAGAGGATGAAAGATCTTTCCATTTTCTGATATCTTCTTTAATTTCTTTCTGTAAAGACTTACAGTTCTTGTCATACAGTCTTTCACTTGTTTGGTTAGAGTTAATCCAAGATATTTTATGTTATTTGTGGCTATTGTAAAGGATGATGTTTCTCTGATTTCTTTCTCAGCCCTTTTATCATTTGTATATAGGAAGGCTACTGATTTTTTTAGTTAACCTTGCATCTTGCTAATTATTGAAGGTGTTTATCAGTTGTAGGAGTTCTCTGACATTGCTTTTTGGGTCACTTATGTAAACTATCATTTCATCAGTTAATAGTGAGAATTTGACTTGCTTTTCAGTTTGGATCCACTTGATCTCCTTTGGTTGTCTTATTGCTCTAGCTAAAACTTTGAGTACTATACTGAATATATATGGAGAACAAGGACAGCCTTATCTTGTTCCTGATTTCAGTGTAATTTCTTTGAGTTTCTATAATACATATATATATATATATATGTATATTTTACCTGATGAGGTTTTCTCTGTTACCAAGTATGTGACCTATTTTTGAGAAGGTTCCATGAGGTGCTGAAAAGAAAGTATATTCTCTTGTGTTTGGGTGGAATATTCTATACATGTCTATTAAGTCAATTTGAGTGATAACACCTGTTAGTTACTATATTTCTCTGTTAAGATTCTATCTGGCAGACCTGTCCAGTGGTGAGAGTGTTGATGTTTCCCACTATTTGTGTGTGGGGCTTCATTTGTGATTTAAGCTTTAGTAATGTTTCTTTTACAAATGCAGGAACCTTTGTATTTGGGGCATAGATGTTCTTAATTGAGATTTCCTCTTGATGGATTTTTCCTGTGATGAATATGAAAAACCATTTATCTTTTTTGATTGATTTTAGTTTGAAGTCTATTTTGTTAGATATTTCAATAGCTATATCAGCTTTTTTCTTAGGTTCATTTGATTGTATGTAGCAGAAGGATGGATTCTGTTTTCGTATCCAGTGTATTAGCCTGTGTCTTTTTATAGGTGAATTGAGATCATTTATATTAATTGATATTAATGGCCAATGATTGCTAGTTCCTATTATTTTTGTTTATGTTGGAGGTGATGTCATTGTGTGTTCACATCCCTTCTTTGGGATTTGTTGCTATTTCCTGCGTCCTTGTGGATGTAGCTGACTTCTTTGGGTTTGCGCTTTTCTTCTAGTACTTTCTGTGACTGTGTTGCTGCCTGAGGGCCATGCCAATCTGAATGACCTGTGCTGTCACCTGGAACCATGGTGACATCCAGGTCCAAGCTATTGCTGAGGGTCAACCCTAATATGTACCCCATCTATGACTTGCTGGAGTGCATGAAGACTGGTCCTCTGGAACAACAACCACCCAAGCCCCATGACTCAGGGTAACAGGATATCTGAGAGGAGTTTCAGTGAGGGTCCAGTGATGATGGTATGCCACAGACCAGGAACCAGACCAATGACTCATTGCAATGAACATTTGTGGGTGGGGCTGATTGAACAAAACGGTGTACCGTGTGACACACCATGGCACCCAGTGCCACGAAGATGAGTAAAGAAGTTCTGGAAAGACAGAGGAGCAAGGTAGATTTTTGTTGGTTTTTAATTGATCTTTGTGGGGCTCTTTTGGGGAAGGGATGCTGCAGGGGTGAGGAAAGAATATGGAGGCATGCGGAGGTGAGTGGGATTGGGGTACATGATAGGAAATTCCCAAAGAATCAGTAAAGAATTGTTATTAAAAGAAAGATTGAAAGAAAGAAAGGAGGGAAGGAAGAAAGGCCATGGAGTCGGGTAGTGGGGAGGTGAGTAGGACCTGGGAGGAGTTGAAGGAGGGGAAAAGTGGGATCAGAATGTGTATTATAAAATAGTTTTCCTTAAAAAAAGAAAATTGTACAGCATGTACTCTTATTAGACACTTAAATTTAAATGGCATAATCAATGTTAATTTTTATAACATTCTATATCGATAAGTAGAATAATTTAGTAAAATATTATACCAGCATGGTAAAAAAGTATGTGATGGCATTGTGAAAAACAAATCACGCCGGGCGTTGGTGGCACACGCCTTTAATCCCAGCACTCGGGAGGCAGAGGCAGGTGGATCACTGTGAGTTTGAGACCAGCCTGGTTTACTCAGCGAGTTCCAGGACAGCCTCCAAAGCCACCGGGAAACCCTGTCTCGAAAAACCAAAAACAAACAAACAAAAAAAAACCAAATCACTTTTGAATTGTATCAACTAATTATACTTATTAAACTTATTATTGTTAGATATTCTCTGACATACCCTGACAGTTTAAAGATTGCTTAACAGCAATTTAAAATTACAGCCATAAAATAAAATTCAGGAATCATGTAGGAAAAGAATGTGCATGGCTATAAACTTGGATCGATCCCCATTCTTCTACATGACAGCCTCCAATTATGCCAGCACCATTTGTTGAAGATGCTTTCTTTATTCCATTGTATATGTTTAGCTTCTTTGTCAAAGATCAGATGATTGTACGTGTGTGGGTTAATATAAGGGTTTTCAATTTGATTCCATTGGTCTATCTGTCTATTTTTGTACCAATAACAAGCTGTTTTCAGGACTATAGCTCTATAATAGAGCTTGAAGTCAGGGATGGTGATGCCTCCGGACGTTGCCTTGTTGAACAAGGTTGTTTTGGCTATTCTGGGTCTTTAGTTTTTCAATACAAAATTGATTATTTTTCTTTCAAGGTCTGTGAAGAATTGTGCTGGGATTTTAATGGGGATTGCATTGAATCTGTAGATTGCTTTTGGCAGGATTGCCATATTTACTACATTGATCCTACCTATCCAAGAGCATGGGAGATCTTTCCATTTTCTGAGGGCTTCTTTAATTTCTTTCTTTAAAGATTCAAAGTTCTTGCGATACAGGTCTTTCACTTGTTTGGTTAGTGTTACCTCAAGGTATTTTATGTTGTTTGTGGCAATTGTAAAGGGTGATGTTTCTCTGATTTCTTTCTCAGGCTTTTTATCATCTGTATATAGTAGGGCTACTGATTTTCTTGAGTTGATCTTGTAGCCTGCAACTTTGCTGAAGGTGTTAATCAGCTGTGAGAGTTCCCTGGCAGAGTTCATTGGGTCATTGATGTAAACTATCATATCATCTGCAAACAGTGAAAATTTGACCTGTTCCTTCCCAATTTGTATCCCCTTGGTCCCCTTTTGTTGTCCTATGGCAATGGCTAGAACTTCAAGTACAATGTTGAAAACATATGGAGAGAGTGGACAGCCTTGTCTTGTTCCTGATTTTAGAGGAATTGCGTTGAGTTTCTTTTCATTTGGTTTGATGTTGGCTGTTGGTTTGCTGTCTATAGCTTTTTAATATGTTTAGGTATGTTCCTGTTATCCCAGATCTCTCCAAGACCTTTATCATGAAGGGGTGTTGGATTTTGTCAAAGGCTTTTTCAGCATCTAGTGAGATGATCATGTGGGTTTTTTTCTTTTTCAGCTTGTTTACATGGTGGATTATGTTGGTGGATTTTTGTATGTTGAACCTTCCCTGCATCCCTGGGATGAAACTTATTTGATCGTGATGAATGATTGTTTTGATGTGTTCTTGGATCGATTTGCCAGTATTTCATTGAGTATTATTGCATCAATGTTCATGAAGGATATTCGCCTGAAGTTCTCTTTCTTAGTTGTGTCTTTGTGTGGCTTGGGGATCAAGGTTATTGAAGCCTCATAGAAAGAGTTTGGCAAAGACCCTTCTGCTTCTGTTATGTGGAATACTTTGAGAAGAATTGGTATAAGCTGTCTTTGAATTTCTGGTAGAATTATGCACTGAGGCCATCTGGACCTGGGCTTTTTTTGGTTGGGAGAGTTTTGATGACTGCTTCTATTTCCATAGGGGTTATAGTTCTATTTAAATTGCTTACCTGTTCTTGATTTAAATTTTGGCAAGTGATAGCTTTCCAGGAAGGCATCCATTTCCTTTAAATTTTCGAATTTTGTGGAGTACAGGTGTTCAAAGTATGACCTGATGATTCTCTGTATTTCTTCAGAGTCCGTTGTTATGTTCCCCTTTTCATTTCTGATTTTGTTAATTTGCATGTTCACTCTCTGCTGTTTGGTAAGTTTGGACAAAGGTTAGTCTCTCTTGTTGATTTTCTCAAAGAACAAACTCTTTGTTGCATTGATTCTTTGTATTGTTTTCCTAGTTTCTACTTTATTGATTTCAGCCCTCAATTTGGTTATTTCCTGGCATGTACTCCTCCTGTGGGAGTTTGCTTCTTTGTGTTCTAGAGCTTTCAGCTGTGCTGTTAATTCTCTAGTATAACTATTCTCCAGTTTCTTCATGTGGGCACTTAGTGCTATGAACGTCCCCCATAGCACTGCTTTCAAAGTGTCCAATAGGTTTGGGTATGTTGTGTCTTCATTCTCATTGAATTCTAGGAAGTCTTTAATTTCTTTTTTATTTCTTCTTTGACCCAGGAATGGTGCAGTTGTGCATTATTCAATTTCCATCAGTTTGTAGGTTTTCTGCAATTTGTGTTGTTGTTGAATTCTAATTTTAAAGCATGGTGGTCTGATAAAAGATGCATGGAGTTATTCCAATTTTTTGAAGCTGCTGAGGTTGGATATGTTGCCAAGTGTGTGGTCGATTTTTGAGAAGATTCCATGTGGTGGTGAGAAGACGGTATATTCTTTTTATGTTGATGAAATGTTCTATAGATGTCTGGTAATCCCAGTTGGGTCATTACTTTTATTAGACCCTTTGCTTCTTTGATGAGTTTCTGTCTGTTATTCCTGTATAGCGGTGAGAGTGGTGTGTTGAAATCTCCCACTATAAGTGTGGGGGGCTTTATATGCGATTTAAGTTTTAGTAATGTTTCTTTTATAAATGTGGATGCCTTTGTATTTGGGGCATAGATGTTTAGGAGAGACACTTCATCTTGGAGGATTTTGCCTGTGATGAGTATGTAATGAACTCCTTCATCTCTTTTGATTGATTTTATTTTAAAGTATAGTTTTTTAGATATTAGGATTGCTACCCCTTCTTGTTTCTTGGGTCCATTTGATTGGAAAAATTTTTCCCAACCTTTAACTCTCAGTTAATATCTGTCTTTGAGGGTGAGGTGTGTTTCTTGTGTGCAGCAGAGGGAAGGGTTCTGTCTTCGTGTCAACTCTGCTAGCATGTGCCTTTTTATGGGTGAGTTAAGGCCATTATTGTTGAGGGATATTAATGACCATTGATTGCTCATCCTTCTTCGATTTGCAATGGTTGTTGTTGGTGGAATTATGTGTGGAATTTCACCCCTTTGTTCTTTTGGCTGTTGGTAGAGAGGGATTCTCTAATGCCTGTGTTTTTCTGGTTGTAGTTAACTTCCTGGGGTTGGAGTTTTCCTTCCACAACTTTCTGTAGGGTTGGTTTAGTGGATACATATTGTTTGAATCTAGTTTTGTCATGGAATATCTTGTTTTCTCCATCTATAGTGATTGAGGGCTTTGTCCGGTACAGTAGTCTGGGCTGGCATCCATGGTCTCTTAGTGTTGGTAGAATATCTATCTAGGACCTTCTGGCTTTCAGAGTTTCCATGGAGAAGACAGGTGTAATTCTGATAGGTCTGCCTTTATATGTTACTTGGCCTTTTTCCTTAGCTGCTCTTGATATTCTTTCTTTATTCTATGTATTTGGGGTCTTGATTATTATGTGGCTAGGGGACTTTTTTTGTGGCCCACTCTATTTGGTGTTCTGTAAGCTTCTTGTACCTTCATTGGCTTGTCTTTCTTAAGTTTGGGAAAGTTTTCTTCTATGATTTTTTTAATGTTTTCTGCCCCTTTGAGGTGGTTTTCTTCTCCTTCTTCTATACCTATTATTCTTAGGTTTGATCTTTTCATGGTGTCCCATATTTCCTGGATGTCTTGTGTTACTGATTTGTTGGACTTAAGGTTTTCTTTAGTTGATGAATCCATTTATCTTCAACACTTGAGATTCTCTCTTCCATCTCTTGTATTCTGTTGGTAATGCTAGTATCTGTAGTACCTGACCGTTTGACCAGCTTTTCTATTTCCTGCCTTTCTTCAGATTGTTTTTTTTATTGTCTCTATTTCAGTTTTCAACTATTGCACTGTTTGCATTGTGTCTTGCAATTTTCGGTTTATCTTTTTGTCCATTTGTTGCCTTTTATGAATTTTTTGGTTTGCTCTTTCTTCCATTTCTTGCATTTTTTGGTTTGCTTTTTCTTTCAGTTCTTTCATTTTTTTGGTTTGCTTTTTCTTCCAGTTCTTGTATTTTTTCCCTTTGTTTCTTCTTTCATTTTCTGCCTTTTTTGGTTTGTTTCTTCTTACATTTCTTTAATTTTCTCTGTTTTTTCTTCCAGTTCTTGCAATTTTTTGCTTTGTCTCTTCTTCCATTTCCTGCCTTTTTTCGTTTGTTTTTTCTTCCATTTCTTGCATTTTTTGGTTTGTTTTTTCATCTATTTCTTTGAGGGATTTTCCTATATCCTCTTTTAGGGACTCTATCATTTTCATGAAGGTTATTTTAAGGTCATTCTCTTTTGCTTCATTTGTATTGGAATGTTGGACTCTTGCTGGTGTGGAGTCTCTAGAATTTGGTGGTGTCATATTTGTTTTTCTGTTGCTGAGTGTGTTTTTGTATTGTGTCTTTCCCATCTCTTCTTCTAGTCGGTGCAGATAGAGCCCCTTACTGGTCTGGTGGTAAGGGGACCAGAGTTCCCTTTTGGTGGGTTGCTAGCAAATCCAATAATCTGGTAGTTCTTCTATTCCTTGTCCTCGTTCTGGTCCCGTGGTTGGAGAAGACCAGGAATCTGGTGTGCTTTGCCTCCCACCTGGTCCCCTGGATCCTTTGCTGGATCCACTGGTTTCCTGGTCTCATTGTTGGGAGAGAAGACCTGGAATCTGGGGTGTTTGGCTCACACTGGGATTGGAAGCTCTGTGCAGTTCCCAGGCAATCCCCAGGCACTGGAACATAGGCCCTGATGCAGGGCCTGTTGTATCTGGTCTCTCTGGAACAGCTGGTCCCCTGGTCTCCCTGGCTCTGCTGGTTTCCTGGTCTCATTGGTGGAAGAGAAGACCTGGAGTCTGGGGTGTTTGGCTCCCACCGGGATTGGAAGTCCTGTGCAGTTCCCAGGCAATCCCCAGGCACTGGAACACAGGCCCCGATGCAGGGCCTGTTGTACCAGGTCCTGCCAGAGCAGTTGGTCCCCTGGTCTCCCTGGCTCCTTTGGTTTCCTGGTCTCCATCTTTTTAACTCTTGATGATTTCATTTGCTATACAGGAGTTTTAAGAATGCAACCATCACTCTGGTCCATTTTTACCTTTGCTGCTGGTGCTCTCTGTGGTCATGGCTGAAAGAAAATTCTTTGCCCAGACAATGTCCTTGAGTGTTTCTCATATATGTGCTTCTAGAAAACACAAGAAAAAGGGCTCTTGGTTTATTTTTCTGTGTATCGATAGCCAATCTTCCTTGCAATCTTTATCAAGGAGACTTGTTTTCCAAAACGTGTATTCTTGCTGGAGTGCCACTGTTGTGGAAACAAATTGGTCATAATTATGTCAACTTTATTCTACATTCACTAGTCTACTCCACTGGACCATGTGTATGTCCTTTGCATTGTGTTTTGGGCTGGCATGTTATTCTGTCTCCAGCTTTCTTTGTTTTACTCAGGAATGCTCCAGCTATTCAAAGCCTTTAGTGGTTTTATGTAAATTTTAGGAGAGCTTCTTTTAATGTAAAGAATGTCATTAGCATTTGATATGAATTGTACTACCTCTGTAGATTGCTCTGGATAGAGTGGGCATGCTGACAACATTGATTAGTCTATAAAATGGAATGGATTTCCATCCTGTCTGTTATCTTTGGTTTCTTTCATTGGTGTTCTGTAATTTTCATTGTTGATGTAATTCACTTCTTTGACTAAATTTTTATACGGGTCTTTTTTCTTGTTGCTGTTGTTATAGCTATCATTAAGGTTGTTTTCCTTCAGTTTTGCTATTGATACATGTAAATACCACAAGTTCTTGCAATTGATTTCATATAGTGCAAACTTACTGAATTGGCTGGTCAGTTTTAACATTTTTGGTGCAGTCTAGCTCTCTAGTCACACAGGATCATGCTGTTTGCAAATATGGATAATTTGACTTCCTGCCCTCCTATTCAGTTGCTCTTTATTTTCTCTCTTAACTTGCTGCTCTGCTTAAGACTTGGAAAACTGTGTTGATTAACTGTTTGAGCAAGGCAACCTCTACCTTGTTTCTAATTTTACAGTAAATGATTGCAGTACATCCTTATCCATGACAGTGCTGGATGTAGGATGCCACAAATAGCCACTTACCCCCTGTACTAGGGATTAAACACAGGGCCTATCACATGCTAGGAAAATTCTACTGTGAACTGCATCTAAGGATTTTCCTATTAACAAAAATTTAAACAGGACATTGCCTATACTGGCCTTGGCCTTACTCCATAGCCCAAGGTGTTCTGGACAATGCCATCTTCCTTCCCCTGCCTCCCACACTTTTGGCACTACAGAACTGTACATTAGATCTGGATGAGATGATGATGGTGGTGGTGGTGGTGGTGGTGGTGGCAGAGGTGGTGGTGGTGATGATCATGCTGCTGCTATTACTGTTGTTAATCTTGAAACCTGGGGGAGCTAAAGCTAAGACTGGTCTCTTTCTAAGATCAATTCAACCTTAGGTCACTGAAAATCCATCTACTTTCCACTGCCTCGCCCCAGAGTCTCTGGTCATTCTGTGCTTTTGGCATGGACTTGGTGTCAGCTTAGCTACTGATTAAACATTAAAATGTACCTGTTACCCAACATATTTGTGGTATGTGAGGCACCAGGCTGACCCAAAGCATCCTCAGAGGCTCTGCTAAGAGGACAAAGGAAACTTTAGTTCTGTATTCCTGTTCAGGTATCAATTGGTGCAGACCAGCAGGTCTTTCATGGACAGGGTCCTGATTAGGAGGTACCAGGGGGATGAGAAAGAGACAGAAGATAAAATCTTGGGCCTAGAGGTCTTTCACACGCTTTGTCTTATACCAAACAAGTTTACTAAGAGGTACAGCTCTTTATACTACTTAGAGGTGGGGAGTGTGGCCAAGGTGAAGAGAGAGCTAAATCAGTCATTGCTGCCAAAGAGAGCACAAGGTACCTCAGATGCAGCTGTCTTGGGATGAATAACCACACCCCAGAAAGGAAGAATTGGGTCCCCAGAAGCGACAACCTTGACTCCTCTGAGACATAAGTCAGACAAGTCTTGCCAAGTCCTCTCCTATACAAGGACAGAGAATGAAATTTCCCTTTGTCCTTTCTTAGGAACTTCTGAGGATATCTTGGGTTAGTCTAGCTCCCCATAGGGTTACTTGAAAAATTTGAATGATTTGAATTAAAGGCTGATCACTGGGCTTAAACCTAATTCTGATTTAGATTTTGAAGGCTTTATTTCTACAGGAGAAAGTTAAAAACCAAATGATGCTTCAGCATTACTTCATTACGGGTAGGTATATTAATGGTTTGAATGTGAAATTCCTACAAAGGCTCCTGTGTTTGAATATTTGTCTCCACCTGGTAGTGCTCTATTGAAAGGTGTGGAACCTGTTGGATGTGGGGACTAGACAGCAAACACAGGACCAGAGCTATAGGGTAGAGTCTACCCGAGTTCTGGCCTGAGAATGTTGCTTGATCCACAAAGATAGAATAGATCATGCTGTGAGATCTTGACACCATGAATGATACCATGATTTCTGGGCCATGAAATCGTGTGCCCAAATAAGCCACTTTTCCAATCAGTTGCTTCAGATATTTGGTCACAGTGAGAAGAAATGTAACCAATATAGCGGTTAACTGCTATGTGAATCATTGCTGTCTGGATTGCCTAGTTCATTTATTTTAGTGTTGGTTCAAAATTCTTTTCTTAAAAACTTCTGATCAAAGTGGGTGTTGGTGGTGCACACCTTTAATCCCAGCACTCAGGAGGCAGAGGCAGGCAGATCTCTGTGAGTTCGAGGCCAGCCTGGTCTACAGAGAGAGTTCCAGGACAGCCTCCAAAACAATACAGAGAAACCCTGTCTCAAAAAATCAAAAAAAAAACCCAAAACTTCTGATCAATATAAATGTCTCAACAAGCATTATATTACTGGGATCATTAGAGCTATCCATGAACTTGAAGTAAAATACAAAGAATTAGGTAACTCATTCCCATCCTATGTGCTCAACCATGGTTCTTTACATGGGATGGGTTGAAGCTATTGATTTGCAAAGGAACCATGTGAAGGGAAGCCAAGGCCAATCAAGAGAAAGAGACAATCCTGTCTTGGCTGGGTCCATGCCACCTCAAGGTTCCCTTGCCCAATCTCTGTGAGTTGGAAACTGACTAATTGGAAGAAATCTAGATTTGCTTTGGCTGTCCTCAAAGTCTCTGCTTAGACTAGAGACCCAGAACCATCTCCAGGGATATTGAAGTCATCCTAGAAAGACACCATCAGGTAGTGCTACAACAAGGGTGGTCTAGTCCAGAAGCTACAGGCTGCTGATAGCACATTCCTTCAATTTGTTAACCTCAAAATATGAAGTTGGGCCTTTGTGATAGGATTATAGTGAGCACAGGATGACATTTAAAGACACAAGGGAACAACCGTGTATAATAATGTTGGAGGATAAAATATAAACCAAATCCATGCAGGGCAACCAGAACACAGGATTATTTAAGCTATGGTATGATTTATTATGTTATTGTTATCATTTCATACACTACAGTGTCTAGAAGTCACTCACAATGCAAATACAAGTATCAACATTGGTGCAAAAAATGATAAGTTCATGCTAATGTATAAAAGTTTATTCATAGTCTATGGAATCATAGAAAAGGGACATACATTTCTGTTTTTTTATAAATAAATATTTTTAAAGGATATTATTTATTATGTGTAGTGTTCTGCCTGCATGTATGTTTGTATGCCAGAAGAGGGCATCAGATCTCATAACAGATGGTTGTGAGCCAACATGTGGTTGCTGGGAATTGAACTCAGGACCTCTGGAAGAACAGGTAGTGTTTTTAACCTCTGAGCCATCTCTCCAGCCCCTGGGACATATATTTGTAACCATACCCAAAACATCCTAATATACAGAAGTGTCCTACCCACCATGTGTGTCATGTCGGTAGATGTTTGTTTCCTGATGTCAGTAGATATTTCAGTTACTGCTGAATGCCCACCTTCAAATGTTCACCAGCCAGCCAGCAAAACACATCCTGGCGGGACATATCTGTAGTTTCCTGACTTTCCCAGAGACTTTCCAAGGACTCTCCCAAAGCATAGGCATCGAGAGGATGACTTAACTCAAAGTAGTAATGCAAGTCTTGGGTAATTTCTTTAACACACAGAGAACATCTTTATTTCACAGTCACAGTGGAAGCAGGGGAGCAGAGGCCTGGGTCTGCAAGGCCTGGGTCTCTTAGGGTAGCATGCGGAAACTAGTGTTACTATGACATCATTTGAGCTACAGATTGGGATGGCCTGAGATGCTGAGGCAGCTGCCATACAAACACTGGCAGGCAGCACATCTGCATCTTTGCCAGGCAAGATGGAGACAAGGCCTAATGGAGGGCCCAGACCATCCATGAGTTTGAAACCAAGGACAAGGAAAACGCTAAAAGCTCTGCAAGAGCAGGAGACCACAGAGGGAATGTGAGGGAGGGCTCTGGGGTGTGTCCATTGATTGGGGACTTCCTAAGTTCTACCCACAGCCTTGTGTTATGTAGTCTCATTTTCTTCCATTCTCCTTACAGTTTTTTCTGTTTTTGACCTCCCTTTTTATATTCACAGTTATGTTTTGCTGGGTAAATCAACATTTCAGTCTAACTTTGGAAGCTCTCTCACATACTATTATCTTTAATTTTCCTTTTCCTGTTTTCACAAGGCATTGTCTTTAACTTCCCTACAATGTTTGGTATCTCCATCTAGGCAAATTCATTGAACTACTACTCCAGAGTCTTACAAGTTATGGGAATGCTCCATTCCTATGCTTTCTCTCCTGTGAAATACACGGCAGTGCTATCACAAGCCTTCTGTGGCTCCTGAGTTGAGATGAGATGCTATACTGTTAGTGCTTAGTACACTGGTTCTTTCTGAGTCCCTAAAGAGTTCACAAGAGGCAGTGATTCATATATGCTACTATACTTAAGATTTTGGTATCTTATCTGCCCATATTCTCATATTTAAAATTAAAACCAACCTCTTTTGTAAATACAGTTTAATTCTGATTCACTAGTTTGATTTTAAAGTATTGTGGGATTTTAAATTTCTTCTTGTGTTACATTCATTGGATTTGAAATTTTATTTGTAGCTATTATTTCACCACTCATCAGTTGTTGTTGTTATTTTATGAGACAGGGTTTCTCTGTATTGTTTTGGAGGCTGTCGGTCCAGCCTAGCCTCAAACTCACAGAGATCCACCTGCCTCTGCCTCCCAAGTGCTGGGATTAAAGGTGTGTGACACCACAACCTGGCCACTCATCAGTTTTTTAATCTTAAGCACGTCATACAATTTTTCCTCCACATTTTGACCATGCTCTCTGAGACTTGAAAGGAGAGGTGGGACATACATATACCTTGTACATGTAAGCACTCCAAAAGTTCTTATTCTCCACCCTTTGTTCATTTGTAGGTATCTGGGTTAATTTACATGTACTACAAAAACATGCTTCTATGATGAGGGTTGAGAGACACACTGATATAGGGATATAGAGATAAAATCTTATGGTGTAGTTTAATGTTATGCTCATTTAGCAGAACTGTAGTATTAGGTTTTCTCCTAGAGCTTATGACCAGCAGTGGGATTTTGGCCAAGTTTATTTTACCAAGCATAAATTCCATGGTACAGAGTGGACCTTAAATCTAGTCTGAAAATGGATGCTTATTTAGTTAACATTTGTGACACTATTGCACCATGGGGCATATCTTTCTAGGCCAGATGTTATTGTTGTTTGCAGGATTCGCAGCTGAAGAAGACTCTTTTCGTTGGCAACATGCATAGGCCCTCCCAGCAATCTGAAAGCTCTCTAGTAGGTTTGAAGCTTCCAGGAGAGTATCACCTTGGCTTTTCCATATCCTATGACTCACAATTGTGGTGTCTTCAGAAATAGGATCCTAGCACCAAGTTTTAGAGAATAACTAAGGGCAATGGCATTAGCCTATAATGTTTGGAGGCAGTCTGTGGGACCCTACAAATGAACAACTCAAAAAGGATGGCACAAGGTTTTTTTTACTATATCTAGCATATCTAGGAGAGGCTTTGTCCCCCAATAAATGATAATTCTATTTATTCTTCATATATGTATATATATATGGATATTTTATGAAGATTCCATAGTAGGAGTTTCCGCATGCTAGCCATCATTTCTAGCCCTCATTCTCAACAGGCAAAACTATCTGACAGCAGAAGACAGGTGTATTATTCCACTTATGTAGGGACTACAGTGACCCATAATCTGTACATAAAAATGTGGACAACTCAAACAAGATGTCCTGTAGGAAGGAGTGTAATCTGTGACCTCCACACTACGAGAATTCCAATACAAAGAATCAATGCAACGAAGAGTTTGTTCTTTGAGAAAATCAACAAGATAGACAAACCTTTGTCCAAACTTACCAAAGAGTAGAGAGTGAACATGCAAATTAACAAAATCAGAAATGAAAAGGGGGACATAACAATGGACTCTGAGGAAATACAGAGAATCATCAGGACATACTTTGAAAACCTGTACTCCACAAAATTCGAAAATTTAAAGGAAATGAATGACTTCCTGCATAGCTATCACTTGCCAAATTTAAATCAAGAACAGGTAAGCAATTTAAATAGACCTATAACCCCTATGGAAATAGAAGCAGTCATCAAAAGTCTCCCAACCAAAAAAAGCCCAGGTCCACATGGCCTCAGTGCATAATTCTACCAGAAATTCAAAGAACAGCTTATACCAATTCTTCTCAAAATATTCCATGTAACAGAAGCACAAGGGTCTTTGCCAAACTCTTTCTATGAGGCTTCAATAACCATGATCCCTAAGCCACACAAAGACACAACTAAGAAAGAGAACTTCAGACCAATATCCTTCATGAACATTGATGCAAAAATACTCAATAAAATACTGGCAAATTGATCCAAGGCTGTCCACTCTCTCCACATGTTTTCAACATTGTACTTGAAGTTCTAGCCACTGCCATAGGACAACAAAAGGGGACCAAGGGGATACAAATTGGGAAGGAAGAGGCCAAACTTTCACTGTTTGCAGATGATATGATAGTTTACATCAATGGCCCAAAGAACTCTACCAGGGAACTCTTACTTCTGATTAATGCCTTCACCAAGTGGCAGGATACAAGATCAACTCAAGAAAATCAGTAGCCCTACTATATACAGATGATAAAAGGGCTGAGAAAGAAATCAGAGAGACATCACCCTTTACAATTGCCACAAACAACATAAAATACCTTGGGGTAATGCTAACCAAACAAGTGAAAGACCTGTATCGCAAGAACTTTGAATCTTTAAAGAAAGAAAGTAAAGAAGCCCTCAGAAAATGTTAAGATCTCCCATACTCTTGGATAGGTAGGATCAAGGTAGTAAAAATGGCAATCCTGCCAAAAGCAATCTACAGATTCAATGCAATCCCCATTAAAATCCCAGCACAATGCTTCAAAGACCTTGAAAGAACAATAATCAATTTTGTATGGAAAAACAAAAGACCCAGGATAGCCAAAACACCCTTGTTCAACAAAGCTACGTCCGGAGGCATCACTATCCCTGACTTCAAGCTCTATTATAGAGCTATAGTCCTGAAAACAGCTTGTTATTGGTGGGAGTGCCAACTGGTTCAGCCACTTTGGAAATCAGTATGGAGATTCCTCAGAAAAATGGGAATAAACCTACCACAAGACCCAGCAACTCCACTCTTAGGCATATATCCAAAAGATGCCCATTCATACAACAAAGATGTCTGTTCCACTATGTTCATAGCAGCTTTATTTGTAATTGCCAGAACTTGGAAGCAACCTAGATGTCCCTCACCTGAAGAGTGGATAGAGAAAATGTGGTACATCTACACAATGGAGTACTATTCATCAGAAAAAAATAATGGAATCATGAGATTCGCAGGCAAATGGATGATACTAGAAGAAACCATCCTGAGTGAGGTAACCCAGTCACAAAAGGAGAAACATGGCATGTACTCTCTCATATATGGATTTTAGACATAGATCTGGGGAGTGCCAGCCTTCAATCCTATGGCCAGAGAGTCTGGGAAACAGAAACTTTATTTAGTTGCTGATTGAAGAAGAGGCAGACTCCCTTGGTTAAGTACTGAGCTGAACTCAAGAAAGCCAGTGACAGAGAGGGAGGACTGATGATCAAAGGGATTAAGACTGGGCTGGTTTAACCCCCAGAAACAGCTGACCAGACAAAGGTTAACTCTTGAATCCCAGGCATCAGCCTGGGAAGCCAGCATGGGACTGATCAAGACCCCCTGAATCTGGGTGTCAGTGAGGGGGCCTAGGGAATCTATTGAGCCTTGGGCAGCAGATCAGTACCCATCCCAAGTATACACACGGACTTTGGACTCCCATAGAACAATGTGAGGTGCACTCTCACCCGAACTCTTGGGGAAGGGTCTAGGCCCTGCCCTATATGAAATGACAGACTATGCACACCCCCATGGAGGGCCTCACCCTCCCTGGGGAAATGAGGGGATAACGGGGGGAGGGCTCAGGAGGAAGAGAGGGAATGGGAGAGGGACCTGGAACTGACTTGTGAAGCAACCTTGTTTCTTATCCAAATTTAAACTGGAAAATAAAATTTAAAAAAAAAGTAACTGCTACCCAAAAGCAATCTTAAAGAGATCTTACAATCACCTCATTAGCACACACAGTAGAAAATAAATAAATAAATAATAATAAAAAAATCCAGCATCCCTTCATGATAGA
>NW_024434426.1:0-5579 GCF_017639785.1 Mesocricetus auratus | reverse complement strand
GATACAAATTGGGAAGGAAGAGGTCAAACTTTCACTGTTTGCAGACGATAAGATAGTTTACATCAACGAGCCAAAGAACTCTACCAGGGAACTCTTACAGCTGATTAACACCTTCAGCAAAGTGGCAGGCTACAAGATCAACTCAAGAAAATCAGTAGCCCTACTATATACAGATGATAAAAGGGCTGAAAGAGAAATCAGAGAAACATCACCCTTTACAATTGCCACGAACAACATAAAATACCTTGGGGTAACGCTAACCAAACAAGTGTAAGACCTGTATCGTAAGAACTTTGAATCTTTAAAGAAAGAAATTAAAGAAGTCCTCAGAAAATGGAAAGATCTCCCATGCTCTTGGATAGGTAGGATCAATGTAGTAAAAATGGCAATCCTGCCACAAGCAATCTGCAGATTCAATGCAATCCCCATTAAAATCCCAGCACAATTCTTCACAGACCTTGAAAGAACAATAATCAATATTGTATGGAAAAACAAAAGACCCAGGATAGCCAAAACAACCCTGTTCAACAAAGCAACGTCCGGAGGCATCACCAACCCTGACCTCAAGCTCTATTATAGAGCTATAGTCCTGAAAACAGCTTGGTATTGGCACAAAAATATACTGGTAGACAAATGGAATCGAATTGAAAATCCGGGTATTAACCCACACACGTACGAACATCTGATCTTTGACAAAGAAGCTAAAAATATACAATGGAATAAAGAAAGCATCTTCAACAAATGGTGCTGGCATAATTGGAGACTGGCATGTAGAAGAATGCAGATCGATCCATGTTTATCGCCATGCACAAAACTTAAGTCCAAATGGATCAAAGACCTCAACATAAATCCAGCCACACTGAACCTCTTAGAAGAGAAAGTGGGTGGTACCCTTGAACGAATTGGTACAGGAGACAGCTTCCTGAACATAACACCAGTAGCACAGACAGTGAGATCAACAATTAATAAATGGGACCAACTGAAACTGAGAAGCTTCTGTAAAGCAAAGGACACAGTCAGCAAGACAAAAAGGCAGCCCACAGAATGGGAAAAAATATTCACTAATCCCACATCTGACAGAGGGTTGATCTCCAAAATTTACAAAGAACTCAAGAAGCAAGTCCACAAAACACCAAAGGACCCTATTAAAAAGTGGGCTGCAGAACTAAATAGAGAGTTTTCAATAGAGGAGTCTAAAATGGCTGAGAGGCACTTGAGAAAGTGCTCAACATTCTTAGCCATCAGTGAAATGCAAATCAAAACAACTCTCAGATACAATCTCACTCTTGTCAGAATGGCTAAAATCAAAAACACCAATGACAATTTATGTTGGAGAGGATGTGGTGAAAGGGGGACACTCCTCCATTGCTGGTGGGAGTGCCAACTGGTTCAGCCACTTTGGAAATCAGTATGGAGATTCCTCAGAAAAATGGGAATAAACCTACCACAAGACCCAGCAACTCCACTCTTAGGCATATATCCAAAAGATGCCCATTCATACAACAAAGAGGTCTGTTCCACTATGTTCATAGCAGCTTTATTTGTAATAGCCAGAACTTGGAAGCAACCTAGATGTCCCTCACCTGAAGAGTGGATAGAGAAAATGTGGTACATCTACACAATGGAGTACTATTCAGCAGAAAAATAATAATGGAATCATGAGATTCGAAGGCAAATGGATGACACTAGAAGAAACCATCATGAGGGAGGTAACCCAGTCACAAAAAGAGAAACATGGCATGTACTCTCTCATATATGGATTTTAGACATAGATCTGGGAAGTTAAGCACGTAGTTTTATATCCTGTGTTAATCGTTAGTTTTCATGAGTTAAGTGTGTAATTTCTCATATAGTGTTACATAGTTAGATTTCATGAATTAAGCACATAGTATCACACACAGTGTTGTATCGTTAGTTTTGACGAAGTTAAGCATGTAGTTTCACACACAGTGTTGTATTGTAAGTTTCCATGAATTTAAGCAGGTATATTCTCACACAATGTTGTATCGTTATTTTTGAAGAAGTTAAGCACATAGTTATATATACTGTGTTGTATCGTTAGTTTTCATGAAGTTAATTATGTAGCTTCACATATAGTGTTATATAGGTAGATTTCTTGATGTTAAGCACATAGTTTCACACAGAGTGTGGTATCGTTAGATTTGAAGAAATTATGCACGTAGTTTATAATACAGTGTAATATGGGATTTTCTCATGAAGTTAAGCACATAGTTTCACACACATTGTTGTATTGTAAGTTTCCGTGAAGGTAAGCACGTATAGTCACACAGTGTTGCATCGTTAGTTTTGAAGAAGTAAAGCACGTAGTTTCTAATAGAGTCTTATATGGGAAGTTCTCATGAAGTTAAGCACATAGTTTCACACACAGAGTTGTATCGTTAGTTTTGTCGAACTTAAGGATGTAGTTTCACACACAGTGTTGTATTGTAAGTTTCAATGAAGTTAAGCACGTATATCATGAAGATAAGTGTGTAGTTTCTCATATAGTGTCATATAGTTAGATTTCATGAAGTTAATCACATAGTTTCCCACACAGTGTGGTATCGTTAGATTTGAAGAAGGTAAGCACGTAGTTTCTAATACAGTGTTATATGGGATGTTCTCATGAAGTTAAGCACATAGTTTAACACACAGTGTTGTATCTTTAGTTTTGAAGAAGTTAAGCATGTAGTTTCACACACAGTGATGGATTGTAAGTTTCCATTATGTTAATCATGTATATTCTCACACAATGTTGTATTTTTAGTTTTGAAGAAGTTAAGCACGTAGTTTTATATACTGTGTTTTGTTGTATCGTTAGTTTTCATGAAGTTAAGTATGTAGTTTCTCATATAGTGTTATATAGTTAGATTTCAAGAAGTTAAGCACATAGATTCACACAGAGTGTGATATCGTTAGATTTGAAGAAGTTAAGCACGTAGTTTCTAATGCAGTGTTATATGGTAAGTTTTCATGAAGTTAAGCACATAGTATCACACACAGTTTTGTATCGTTAGCTATGAAGAAGTTAGGCTCGTAGTTTCTAACACTGTGCTATATGGGATGTTCGCATCAAGTTAAGCACATAGTTTCACCCACAGTGTTGTATCGTTAGTTTTGTAGAAGTTAAGCACGCTATTTCTAATACAGTGTTATAAGGGAAATTCTCTTGAAGTTAAGCACATAGTTTCACACACAGTGTTGTATCGTTAGTTTTGACGAAGTTAAGCACTAGTTTCAACAGAGTGTTATATGGGATGTTCTCATGAAATTAAGCACATAGTTTCACACACAGTGTTGTATCTTTAGTTTTGACGAAGTAAAGCATGAATTTTCACACACAGTGTTGTATTGTAAGTTTCCATATTGTTAAGCAAATATATTTTCACACAATGTTGTATGGTTAGCTTTGAGGATGTTAAGTACGTAGTTTCTAACACAGTGTTATATGGGAAGTTCTCATGAAGTTAAGCACATAGTTTCACACACAGTTTTGCATCATTAGTTTTGACAAAGTTAAGCATGTAGTTTCACACACAGTGTTGTAATGTAAGTTTCCATGAAGTTAAGCATGTATATACTCACACAATATTGTATCGTGAATTTTGAAGACGTGAAGCACATAGTTTTACATACTGTGTTGTATCGTTAGTTTTCATGAAGTTAATTATGTAGTTTCTCATATAGTGTTACTTAGTTAGATTTCATGAAGTTAAGCAAATAGATTCACACACAGTGTGGTATCATGAGATTTGAAGAAGTTAAGCACGTAGTTTCTAATGCAGTGTTATATGGGAAGTTTTCATGAAGTTAAGCACATAGTTTCACACACAGTGTTGTATCGTTTATTTTTGAAGAAGTTAAGCACGTATTTTCTAAAACAGAGTTATAAGGGAAGTTCTCATGAAATTAAGCATATAGTTTCACACACAGTGTTGTATCGTTAGTTTTGAAGAAGTTAAGCATGTAGTTTCACACACAGTGTTGTAATGTTAGTTTCCATGAAGTTAAGTTAAGCACGTATATTCTCACACAATGTAGTATTGTTACTTTTGAAGTAGTTAAGTACGTAGTTTTATATACTGTGTTGTATCATTAGTTTTCATGAAGGTAATTATGTAGATTCTCATATAGTGTTATATAGTTAGATTTCATGAAGTTAATCACATAGATTCACATACAGTGTGGATCGTTAGATTTGAAGAAGTTAAGCACATAGTTTCTAATACAATGTTATATGGGAATTTCTCATGATGTAAAGAAATTAGTTTCACACACAGTGTTGTATCGTTAGATTTGAAGAAGTTAAGCACATAATTTCTAATACAATGTTATATGTGAAGTTCTCATGATGTTAAGCACATATTTTCACATAAAGTGTTGTATCGTTAGTTTTGAAATATTAACTATGTAGTTTAACATACTCTGTTGTATTGTTAGTTTCCGTGAATTGACGCACCTATTTTCTCATACAATGTTGTATCGTTTTTTTTGAGGTAGTTAAGCACAAATTTTTATATACTGTGTTGTATCATTAGTTTTCATGAAGTTAATTGTGTAGTTTCTCATATAGTGTTACATTGTTAGATTTCATGAAGTTAAGCTAATCGATTCACACATAATGTGGTATCGTTAGATTTAAGGAAGTTAAGCACGTAGTTTCTAAAGCAGTGTTATATGGGATGTTCTCAAGAAGTTAAGCACATAGTTTCACACACAGTGTTGTATCGTTAGTTTTCACTAAGTTAAGCATGTAGTTTCACACACAGTGTTGTATTGTAAGTTTCCATGTAGTTAAGGTAAGCACGTATATTCTCACACAATGTTGTACCGTTAGTTTTGAAGATGTTAACCACGTAGTTTTATATGCTGTGTTGTATCGTTAGTTTTCAAGAAGTCCATTATATAGTTTCTCATATAGTGTTATATAGTTAGATTTCATGGTGTTAAGCACATAGTTTCACACAGAGCGTGGTATCTTTTGTTTTGACGAAGTAAAGCATGTAGTTTCACACACAGTGTTGTATTGTGGGCTTCCATGAAGTTAAGCACGTATATTCTCACACAATGTTGTATCATTAGTTTTGAAGTATTTAAGCACGTAGTTTCTAATACAGTGTTATATGGGAAGTCTCATGAAGTTAAGCACATAGTTTCACACACACTGTTGTATCGATAGTTTTGACAAAGTAAAGCATGTAGTTTCACACACAGTCTTGTATTGTAAGTTTCCATGAAGTTAAGCACGTATATTCTCATACAATGTTATATCGTTAGTTTTGAAGAAGTTAAGTATGTAGTTTCTCTTATAGTGTTATATAGTTAGATTTCATGGGATTAAGCACTTAGTTTCACACACAGTGTTGTATCGTTAGTTTTGACGAAGTTAAGCATGTAGTTTCACACACAGTGTTGTATTGTAAGTTTCCATGAAGGTAAGCACCTATATTCTCACACAATATTGAATCGTTTGTTTTGAAGAAATTAAGCACGTAGTTTTATATACAGTGTTTTATCGTTAGTTTTCATGAAGTTAATTATGTAGTTTATCATATAGTGTTATATAGTTAGATTTCATG
>NW_024434425.1:0-5297 GCF_017639785.1 Mesocricetus auratus | reverse complement strand
AACCTTGATGTTGAAACCCACAAAGACACCTGACTGGACAAAGGAGAGCTCTGGGACCCCAGACTCATGACTAAGAGGCCAACAGGGGACTGATCCAGACTCGATGAATGTAGTACAGTGAGGAGTCCTCAGATATCTTGGAGGCTGTGGGTAGAAGATTAGTGTTCACCATAGCATACAAATGAACTTCCTTTCTCAGCCTGGACACATGGGGAAGGGCCTAGGTGCTGCCCTGGATGAAATGATGGCCTCTGGAAATCGTCCCAAAGAGGGCCTCACCCTCCTGGGGGAACGATATGGGAATTAGCCTTTTGGTTGGGTAGTAGGGGTGAGGCTGGTGGAGGGACAAGGGAGGGGCAAGTTGGGATTGACAATTGAATGCATGGATTTTTCTAATTATTTAAAAAAGGAAAACAGACAAGTGATTGACTTTCCAGCTGGGCTAACTCAAAGTCCAGACACTAACTAAATCTCAGGGCACATCCCATGCTCCTCCACATCCCATTCCATCACCAGCAAGGCAGCTGGGCCCTGCCACAACCTCTGGAGGAAAGCCACTGCTCTGATGCACTCACCAGCAACCCACAAGCAGGTGAGAGCCCTGCCTCCCAGCTGTGCCACCCACCCCTGCCATTCACCCCCAACTCAACCTTCCTGTTCCCCCATGACCTAGTCTTTCTTCCTCTACTCCCCCTCTCTTCTTCCCAGCTCCCACTCCCCACCACCCCTCACCATGTTCTCAATCTGTTCAGAAGCTCTTGCCAAATTTTCTTCTCTGGGGTAACATGCACATCTTCTTAGGTACTTTCTTGTTTCCCAGACTCTCTGTCAGTGGAAGTGCAGAATGGCACTATCTGGATCCATGTCTAAAATCCATATATGAGTGAGTACATACCATGTTTGTCTTTTATTGACTGGGTTACCTCACTCAGGATGGTTTCTTCTAGTGCCATCTATTTACCTGCAAATGTCAAGATTCCATTGTTTTTTTTTCGGCTGAGTAATACTCCATTGTGTAAATGTACCTTATTTTCTCTATAACATGTGTAACATGTGTAAAAAGATAAAAAAGGAAAAAAAGATTAAAAACATAATACTGGCAAAACAAATCCAAGAACACATAAAAAAGGCATCCAGTATGACCAAGTAGGCTTCATCCCAGAAATGCACAGATGGTTCAACACATGAAAGTATGTCAATGTCATACACCATATAAACAAAATAAAAGAAAAAACTCCACATGATCATCTCCTTAGATGCTGAAAAAGCCTTTGACAGAGTCCAATACCCCTTCATGATAAAAGTTATAGAGTCATCAATTATAAAAGGAACAAACCTAAACACAGCAAAGGCAACATAGAGGAAGTCAACAGCCAAAATCACCTAAATGGATGAAATCAGGAACAAGACAAAGCTATACAATCTCTCCATATCTGTTCATTGTAGTACTCCAAGTCCTAGCTAGAGCAGCAATAAGCTGATAGGAGATCAAGGGGATAAAATTTGGAAAGGAAGAAGCTAAATTTTTGCTATTTGCAGATGATATGATAGTTTACATAAGTGAAACCAAAAATTTTATTAGGGAACTCCTACAGCTGAAAAGACTTTAAGTAATGTCACTGGATACAAGATTAACGAAAAACAATCAGTAGCCCTCCTATATACAAATGAGAAACGGGATGAGAAGGAAATCAGGGAAACAACAAACTTTCCAATAGTCACAACTAATATAAAATATATTGGGGTAACTCTAACTGAAAGGCTGAAAGACCTGTATGACAAGACTTTTGGGTCTTTGAAGAGAAAATTTTGAGAAGCAATCACAAAATACAAAGGTCTCCCATGCTGATGGATCTATAGGATCAACATCGTAAAAATGGCAATCTTTCCAAGAACAATCTATAGATTCAATGCTTTCCCCCTCAAAATCCCAATGAAATTTTTCACAGACTTTGAAAGAACAATGCTCAATTATATATGGAAAATGAAAAAAACACATGATATTTAAAACTTCTGTAAAATCAAGGATCTTCTGGATTTATCACTATCCATGACTTCAAGGTCTACTATAGAGCTATAGTAATAAAAAAACTGTTTGGTATTAGCATATAAACAGATATTTGTATAAATGGAATGGAATCAAAGACCTGAGTTTTGCACTCACCACCTAGTTTTTGAGAACGAAACAAAAATTATATAATGAAAAAAGACAGTGTCTTTAGCATGTAGCTTGATAAATAAAACACAGAGATAGATATTGGGGCTCACGCTTCAAGCTGAAGATCAGAGAAGAAAAGCAACCAAGCTACTAGAACTTAACTCTATCCAGCTGAAAAGGCAACTCTTTCTCCATGAATCCTCAGAGGCATAAGTTTCTCAGATCCCATCTCCTCCTCTTTATAATTCTTTCTACACTCAACCATAACCTCCTGTCTCTACTTGCCTAGTGCTGTGATTAATGGCATGTGATCCCATGTGCTGAGATCAACTTTGTGTGGGCTGATTCTTTTAGCACTGGATCAATCTTGTGTAGTCAGGGTGGCCTTGAACTAAAAGAAATATGTCTACTTCTTATTCCCGATTCCTTGGTTTAAATGTGTGTGCCTGGCATCTATGGCTAACTAGTATGGCTGCTGTGCTACTTTGATCACCATTGGCTTTACTAATTAATACACAAAATATCACCACATCAGCAAATGATGTTGGCATAACTGGATGCTTACATGTAGAAAAATGCAAATAGATCCTTACCTATTACCCAAGGAAAATTCAAGTCATTGTAGATCAAAGACATCAACGTAAACCCAGCTACACTAATCTGATAAAAGAGAAAATGGAAAGTAGCCTTGAACACGTTGGCACAGGAGACGACTTCCTGAATATAACACCGGTAGCACAGACACTCAGATTGACAATTAACAAAAGGGACCTGTTGAACCGGAAAAGGTCCTTTAAAACAAAGGACACTGTCAATAAGAAAAAAGTGGAAGCAAATAGAAAGAGCAAAGGTCTTCACGAAACCCAAAAATGACAGAGGACTGGTCTGCAAAATATATAAAGAACTCAAGAAAGTATTCATCGAAAAACAAATAATCCCATTAAAAATAGGGTACAGATTTAATAGAGAATTCTCAAAAGAAGAATCGCAAATGGCTGAGATACACTTCAAGCATTTTCCAACATCCTTAGCTATCAGGAAAATGCAAATCAAAATGACTCTGAGATACCATCTACACATGTCAGAATGACTAAGATAAAAAATGCTAACGACAGCCTATCTTGGAGAGCATGTGGAGAAAAGGGAACACTGCTCCAATGCTGGTGGGAATGCAAACTTGGACAACCACTTTGAAAATCAGTATGATAGTTTCTCAGAAAATTGTTAGTCAATCTACCACAAGACCCAGAGATACCACGCTTAGATACATACCTAAAGGATGCTCAATCATAAAATAAGGACACTTGGTCCACTATGTGCATAGCAAGCCGGGCCGTGGTGGCACATGCCTATAATCGTAGCAGTCAGGAGGCAGAGACAAGCAGATCTCTGTGAGGTCGAGGCCAGCTTGGACCAACAGCCTCCAAAATGAAACAGAGAAACACTGTCTTGTAACACCAAAAAAAGGAAAAAAAGAAAAAAATATGTTCATAGCAGCATTATTCAGTATAGCCAAAAACTGGAAACAACCTAGTGCTCCTTGATTAAGGAGGGGGATAAGAAAACATGCTATATGTACACAATGGTGTATTATTCAGTGGTTACAAAAAATGTCATCAGAAAATTTGCTAAAAATCCTCTTGATTGAGGTAACCCAGACCCATAAAGACAAGCATGGTATGTACTCACTCGTAAGTGGATATTAGATGTAAAGCAAAGGATAACCAGGCTACAATCTATAGCCCAAAGAAGCCAGGTAACGAGGAGTACCCTAAGAGTGATGCAAGATTCTCCCTGGGAAGAGGAAATAGATGAGATCTCCTGGGCTTACTGTGGGTGGGGTATATAGGGGACTGGATGTGGGTCTAGGAACAGCAGGGATCAAGATGGTCATGTTGGGAGCATGAAGAGACAGAGAGTAATGAAACCAATATCCTAATAGAGGTTTCCAGCAACCCAAAAGGATGATATCAGGTAAGACTCCTTAGGAATACTGGACAGGGTGCCTGAACTGGTCTTTTCCTGTAATCAGATTAGTGACACCACTAATTGTCATCTTAGAGCCTTCAAAAAGTAACAGATGGAAGCAGAATCAGAGATTCTCAGCAACAAACTGCGCCTAACTCCAGGAGACAAGTTGAAGAGAGGGAGTAGGGAATTTATGTGAAAGTAGGTTGAAGATGGTGATGGGGAAACCCACAGAGACAGTTGATTCTACCTTGTGGAAGCTCATGGACTCTGTACTAACAGTTAGGAAGCTGGCATAGGTCCAACTTAGACTCTCTGCTTGTGGGTGACAGTTATGTAGCCTGGACTGTTTGTTCCGCACACTGTAATGGGACCAGATCCTGTCCCTGTAAGGTGCATCATCGGACCCTATTCCCTATGGTAGGAGGTCTGGCCCAGTCTTGATGCAACGGGGAGGAGCTGGTCCTACCTGACCTTGATATATGATGCTTTGTTGACTCCCATGGGAGGCCTTAACCCTTCTAAATGGACACAAAGGAGAAGTGGATGGGGGAATGATAGAAGGGAGGTGGGGCAAGGAAACGGGAAGAGGGGAGGGAGGGCAGTCTATATCATGCAGAGTAATCTAGCCTTGTCCTCTATTCAAATGTATGTATTATTTTATGTATACCTTTAGATTTAATCCGTCTTTTTCAGTATGCTGGGTTTTGTTTTATTTTGTTTGTGATATAAGTCTCAACAGAGATTCTCCTACCTCAACCACCTGAGGACATAATACCTAGAATACCACAGTATGTTCTCCCTTTATGCCATACTTAATTAGGTCATCTGTGGTTTCTATTTCCTTGGTTCAGACAGTCTCAGTAAGAACACCAAGGTGACCTTGAACTCCAGGCTTTTCAGGTCAGAAGGACAAATATAAGACACTCAAAGGGCTTGAAATTACTGATCCTATGTCAATTTAAGCCACACATCCTTATGTACTCTTTTAATACCAGCACTAGGGAGGAAGAGGGAAGCTGTTGTCTGAGTGTCAGACCAGGCTAGTCAACACAGTGAGTTCCAATCCATGCAGAGTGACACTCTCCTTTATTCCTAGCATGCAGGAGATAGAGGGTGACAGATATCTATGTCAGCTACTTCTGATGGTTTGAGGAATCCGTTTATGTGA